>NC_040018.1:22213137-22467212 GCF_000972845.2 Larimichthys crocea | reverse complement strand
GTATATACACACATATATACACACATATACTGTATATACACACATATATACACACATATACTGTATATACACACATACATACACACATATACTGTATATACACACATATACACACACACACATACTGTATATACACACATACACACATATATACACACATACACACATACACACATACATACATACATACATACATACATACATACATACATACATACATACATACACACATTTTTTTTTAAAAAAGATTAAGATTTTTAAACTTTTCATTATTTATGGATTTTTTTTTCTCTGATCAACCATAAAAATTAAAATACAAAACACCTGAAAAAAGAGCTTCTTTTGTCCATCTCAGTAAATGGACATTGTCAGTATTTAGACAAACTTAACAAGATATATAACAACAAAAACAGAGACCTTGATTCACACTATGGCCATAATTAACTTGCCTTCCCTGGGAAAGAAACGCAATGGTTGTTTTTTTTTGTTTTGTTTTTCCTGCAGCAGCATTAGTGACAGTTTTTTCTCTTTTTTTTTTAGAGTGGTGTGGTGGTGGATCCTCAGTGTTTCTCTTGGGTCCTAAGCAGCTGAGCTCTGGGTTAGCCAGGACTAGTGAAGCATCCATTCATTCCCAAATCACACTAAACCTCTCCCCTGTTTAACAAATTGCCTGAACCACACAATTCCTTGTCTGGGGAAGGATTGATCAAGCTTTGAAGTCTGCAGGTCAGTGTAAGGCCAGCATTTGAAGTCACTGCTGAGGTTGGACTGAGCTGATTTTCTCTTGTGAAGGCACAGGAATGCCATGCAAGCAAAGACCCTGGAACAGTACACATTCCATATTTAATAGCTCCCTTCCTTAAACATCGCCTAATGTGAATTAATCAAAATCTATGTGATTTTGTGGTCAGTTAAATTAATTGATCAAACAGGGACAAACGTTTTAGATAAAGTGGACTGTCAAATTCAGTCGACCTCAGTGACAGTAATGCAGCAGGGTTAGGTCAGAAATCCTGAGACCAGCTCAGTTACAGCTATTTGGAAAAAACAACCAAGAAGCAGAAATGAGAGCTGAAGGCCAACTATTTATACAGTTGTCTAAAAAACTCAAAACATTTGCAGTACGACAGATATTAACACACTAGTGTCAGTTCTTTAACATGATGAGAACAAACAAACAGTGAACAGCAGAATAACCACATCTGGTACCGTGATGGTTAACCCACATCACACCAAGGTTAGGTTGTTTTGTTTTTGTAGCCAGATCCGACGCTCAAAATTCCTATCTAATAAATACTTGAGCAGCATTAGATCATTTATGAACGGAAAACATTGTGTTTCTTGCTGACAAATACTTATTCACAGCTGCGGCCCACACATAAGGGAGTGTTTTCATATCTCTCACTATGACACATGTTCTGTAGCCACCTAAATAGCAGTCACAAGGCAAAGGTTGCCTAAGCCATTTACTCTCTCACTGGTTGCTAGGCATGGAGCGCTCAGTCCCTGGGTGAATGATTTGCTTATGGCAGAGCTGGTCAAGCAGGGAATGATTCGCAAGAGCTAAGGTCACGGGCAGATGATGAGGCTAATTAATCTTGCTTTGCACTCTACTCGCTAATTATTTGCTTCCGTAATTATGCCCCTAATGCCACCCCACCCTCCTTAACCGACGTAGCCTATTTCGACCTCCTTTATGTAGCTAAAGAAACAGCCCATAAATTTGTATCTAAAGTGAACATGGAGGCAAGAAATTGGAACCGCTTTATTTGTGACAGCTGTTTCAGAAAAAGTGAAATATCACTTCGCACAACCCTGACCCCGCACCCTCCTGCTGCCATTGGCTGCGATGAAGTGCTTAAAAAGCTCTTCTTCGCGCCGCATCCCTTACTACAGGAAATCGCACAGAAAAGTGGAAGGAGGTAAAGGGGTGGAGGGAGGGGAATCATTAAGTGACTCATTAATTCTACATAATCACTCTTTCAGACACTTTTCTGACACTTCCTCTGTGTGTGCTTCATACTGTTAACAAGCCAGCCTACATGAGCCTGGCAGAGACTGCAACAGCAGCAGTTAGCAGAAGCTTCAGATTGTAGTGATGGCTGGGTCCTCAACATAAGAGAAGCGAGACAGAGACAGGCAGTCACAGAGCCACGGTATAAAGAACGCTTGAGTTGCAGGAGAAGGAAGGCTGAAGACCCCAGGGCTCAAACAGAGCTAGATTTACCCTTATGTGCTAGTCTGGAGGAGCCATGGTCATTGATCGAGGCTGGAGAGCCATGGAAGCCGCCATTTAGACTGGAGCAATACAACTGTGCTGCTATTGATTGATGAGGCTGGTCCTGTTAATATTATTTATGGTAGGGGGGCTACACAGCTCTCTGGCAGAGTAAGCCCCCCCATAATAAGTGGTAATTGATGGCATGAGAGGCCAGGGCTCCCTCACCCTGCCTTCCCCCTACTCACTGACCCCAGTCCTGTGAAAGTCAGATGGATTGCCTCTAACACAGTTATGATTGATATTATCAGATTACATAACCCACTACAGAAGCCTTGTGGGCCTACTCAAGTGGGCACATTGATTTTTGATTAGGACGCCACTCAACACATCTTGGAAGGAACCGGGAAAATATATCCTGCAGATCAGACCACTTCTCTAGATTTCTAAAGGGATGTTTTCTGTTGTGAGCGGGTCTTCAACAGTGTGTATTAATATGACTTGTGGGTAAAACAGAATGTTTCCATAGCAGTCAGTCAAACAATTTTGTTGTGAAGCACATTTTTGATCATAGCAGTAATTCCAGTGAACTATTTTGTATTTATCTGTCAGATAAATAAGTGGCGCTAGCTGGAGATGATTAAACTCAACTAAAAAATGGTGGAATTTGTTGACATACTATTTGTGTTTTAAGCTGTTTGTTTACCATCTTCTACCTGGGCAGCTAGAAGCTATAGCTGGTGGAAACATAATATCATTGTGTTATATCAAAGTCTGCAATCAAATTGACGTTGGATTTTACCTTGTAATGGAAGAATATGCAGCACAAACAGCAGCTCTAGTGAATTTCAGTACTTTCAAAATAAAATAAATACACATTTTCATCCCTCCTCTTCTTATGTGACCAGTTTGAATTATTTCATTGCATTTTAACAAAGTGATAAAAAGAAGACTTTAATCTGTGAACAACAGCCACTATAGAATTGCAGTTACGAATAATTACTTCAACAATACTCAGGTTTCTAAAAGTACCTGTGCAGTAAATGGCTCGACTGTTGCATGACCGAGTTTGGAGTGCCCACCCCCACCACCTCCCCAAAGACCCAAAGACTTGCTCAATTACTGTGGACAGATGGACGACATCCAGCAGATCTCAATGGCTTTCTGTGAGTCAGACGCAATTTTCGCACTAGGATGAAATCAAAATATGTATGAAAAACATATTAGTGTTTCCCTCGAGGCTTACCACAGTTTGTACGCACATGGTGTTAACGTGACGGTCAAGAGAGGGGCATATGTGTACCTGAGAATGTGTGATGCGGGCTGTGATTAATGTCTCTTCATGACTTTTTTGACACCTCTGGCGTAATGGCTCTTTATTTTAGAAATGGATAATTATCATTTCATTTCACTTAAGAATTTTGTATTTGACATTTTTTCAGACTGGCATGGTCAAATTCAGCTTACATGACTGCTGCCTGGTAATATGGAAAAATAGTGAGGATCGTAGAGAACTAAAAGCTTGTTATGTACCCATAAAATCTTGATGGCAATTGAATACAGACAGCTAAAAAGGATCAGTGAGGCAGCTGTGTGAGGTGACCTCTGGCTGACCAGCAGCAGAGGGAACAAGACTGGAGTTATGTAGCTAGGAAACACATAGGGGGTAGGGTACAGGATGAACAGGTCTGCTTGTTCAAAACCACAATATTTTCAGATTCTACAGAGGTGACATTAAATTAAAACAGTGTAAGGTTAAAGTGGATACATTTAAAGTTAAATGCTTAATCTTGTTAACACAGAGCTGCTTTTCAATATAAGATGAAAAGCAAGAGAATGCAACAAAACATGGTATACAGTTTAACTTAGACATTTCTTGAACTACACTAGAGTTTTGATGCTGTTTTTAACTGTTACACACAAGAAATACTTAATTTCCATATGCTATGGAAAACTGGGATGACGGCACAAGATATTTATTATGTTTTGACTTATGTTATTCATGGGCTTTCTTTACAGATGGTTGCCACAATATAAGCAGAGTGCTCCATTTCATTTACTGTATAAAATGGAGGACTGTAGCTGAGGGATGATAAGAACCCCCGCCTGTACTGTTTTGCATTTGGTCAATAAATTTAAAGATAAATTAGAACAGACTTGTAAATATGATAATAACAAATTGTTCCTCTTGTGCACTTCCCTCATTGTTTTATTGCATGTGTGGGCAATCTTCCAGATAGAGTTGAATTGATTTGTTTAATGATCTTCAATCCCTCCAACGCTTTTCCCTTCATTCTCTAACAGCCTCCCTCTAACCCCTCTGCATCTAATGCCCTAACCCCCTGCCTCTTTATCCCACCCTCACCCTCATCAGCACAGAGTAAAGCTGTGAATATGAACATTATGAGCTTTGGGTTCAAAACTTAATGGTTCACAAATCAGCCACTATGGATTTTCTGCTAGTCCAATCAATAGCAGCTGGAGGGGGGTCATGATTTCTAGCTTTCAGATATACTCCTACTCCTAATTCATATCAGTGAGTTAAAACTCCTACAGGCGAGTTGGAATAATTCAATGTCATAGACAAAAGACAGATTATTAAAATGGGAAAGAAGTGTTGGTAAGTTCCAACGTCTGAGCTGCGACACTTGGGATGCACACATGTGTGTCAACTCTCCTCAACAGTAAGGACATGAATGTGCAATTGTCCAAACCTGTCGACGCATACTTACTGTATTCTTGCCATTGCACTTTCACAATGAGTTTTCATAGTTCTCTTATCTGATAGTTGGTTCTTTTCTCCAACACGTTCAAAGAAATGATTAGCCACCTGGCTGTGTTTGTCATCCTTCACAACTCATATAATGCTATATTGGCTAACCTCCCCGGAGATTCACTTTTCATCAAGCTCATCATTTTAAGGTTTTTCCTTTTGCCACAGAAATATGGAAGAACCAGCAAATCTGCAGACAGTATAATCTGATGTTGTGAAAGGCAGAAGCTGAGCTCAGTCATTTTTTTTTTTTACATTAAAGCATCCAAATAGCAACACACAGCAGCAGCCATGATTTTGCAATCCTAAATTGGCTTCCTGGTATCAGAATTAAGAGAAGTATTGTTTACTGTATTTGTCTTAATATTTCTAATGGATTTGTCAAGCAACTAGTGCAGCGATCATCTCACAGAATGATGCACAATGGCCTTTAAAGTCCACATCAAATAAAACATGTATTCATAAAATTGGGACATCAAGGTCAGTTTATGTAAAAAGGTATTAGTCCTTTCATTTAATGATTGTCACTAACTGATTTTTTTTATGTCAACAAAAGCTCTCAACTGAATTTTCAGGCGGAAAGCATAGGTTAAACTATGACAAACACAAAAGTCAGCTCATCATACCGTTTACAGTTTTAAGTTGTTAAAACTCAATGTTAACTAGTACTGTTAATAAAACTAGGACAACTGGTGCACCTAGTAAAATTTACAACTTGTAGCCTATTACTACTGTTAATATACTATTGGAAACAGCCCCAGTAGAGCTACTGATACAGCTCTATATGCATAGCAATTTTTGCAATAAATGTGTGAGCATGACCAAACTGTTCCCAGCATGACTTGGACCCCTCATCTACACAGGAGACCTCTACATGATGGCCAAACGGCAAAGAGAAACACAGGGCTGTTCACTGCAGGACAGCCTCACATGATTAATGACCTCCAATTAAGGTCTAGATGGCAGGTTTCATGGGTTCCTACTGCCCACAACACCCCCAACCAATGATAATCTCTCTCAGGCATGCCTCAACAGTTCAACTCCCCTACATCAACAACATCCTGAGCTGGGACAAGACGCTCTGCTGTCTGGATAGGACAGGGCACAGCGTTACTCTCCACTCCTTAACATCTGTGTGATGATATCATTTTGTTTCATTGGGTTACAAAGCTAAGGCAGATTCACATTAAGGATGTTTGGAGTGGTTTGTTAGACCTTTTAGGGGAAGAGTGGTTAGCTCCTTTTGTTCTATTTATTTACGTAGGAAAGTCCATTCAAGCCCTTTGAAATTAGGTATACCTAAATCAAGTTTTATACTTGTGGGTCTGACCAAAGTACTCAAATAGCTGATTTGGACCTCCTTAAAAATGGTACTATAGGGTCTAGGGAGATGCATAAGGGAGACCTAAAGAACTGTAACTGGCCAACTTAGGTTGCATTTCTTTTGCCTATTTTCACTGCCAATAGACAACATGGAAGAAGCTGAAGTAACAAAAAATGTGTGTTACATTATGTGTTATGTGTGTGATACTGAAACTACTGTATATGATTAAGTAACTGAGTATCAGTTTGACCATGTTGTGAATGAATATAAGGAAAGAATAAAATAATCTGATATTTAGCCCATTAGTGGTACCACTGTCAACCACAGAGCCCAACAGTAGCCACAGACCTCTGTCAAAATACCAATATGCTCACCATCAATTTAAATACAGTCCACTTTGGCCACTTGGGGTGGGTTCATTCGGTGCAGTGGTTCTCAACTGTGGGTGGGCCCACTGGTGGGGAATAAAGCGACTGCAGGTGGTGCATGGATGACAAGGTTTTTTATTTATTTATTGCTGTCCTGTTGATATGTATATCACTAAAATAAATGTTGGATCTTTTATTTTTAAATTATTTTATTAGCCCTATTTTATTAGTTGAATCCTATTTTATTAGTAAATGTTGACATTTGTACGAGCGTAACAACATTACTTTGCCATCTGCTAGGAAAGAGAAAGTGCACCATTACCTGCATCTGTGATCGGATGGCAGGGTTTAAACTGGACATTAATCAGAAGTTGTTCATTTAACCCTGAAACTGATATGAGTTGATCAGAAGTTGCTATATTTGATCACAGTAGTGAGAAAACTATTTACACAACAAATGTTTCTTTTTTATAGTCAGGTACATTTAAGTTCAAGTTACATTTATTGAAAACTGGTATTGACACATTGTACTCTGTACTTTATCCATCCTTGATACTCGTTTCAGTCAAGTCTGTCTGTCTGTCTGTACCATCTGTTTTAAAAGGTCCACATATCAGTCTGTCTTAATGGGTATTGTATTCTGTTCCGATGAACATCCATTTGGGCAACATGCTGCCTGCTGGAAACAGCACGGGTCTGGAAGAACCACTTCTGTTCATGGAGTTTTGACTCCGACTTCGCCCTCCAAAACCACTCTGTTATTAAGGCCTGGAAAAGGCTTCAATGGGTGGGGGAAAGGAAAAAAAAAATCTGAAAACAATTAAACACAAACCGCGTTTGTACTTGGAAAGGAGTGGCTGTTGTATTCCAATCCCAGACGACCTATGGGATGCCACGGAAGTGCCATTAAAAAGAGAAAGGATGCGTGAACAGCTGTTTTCTGTGACGGCTCACACTGCTTACCATGATTTCTCTTCGTAAGACTGGGTCAGGATTACCACAACCCCCCCACAGCCTGCTAAACTTCTTCCTCACATGGCGCACATATGACAGAGTAGACTTACAGTACTGCATAGTCTGTGTGTAATAGAGACAGAGAGATGTGGAAGGAGACATATGCCATAGAAAAATCAAGTGCATGTGTGTGCACACCACTGTATATACTGAGGCAGAGAAAAAGACAAATGGACATTAAGGTATGAGCAAATGAATAACCGTGTATGCAGAAATGTTTTTGTGTAATTGGAGGAAGTACTTTAAAATTCCACATATCGACTTGGCCTTTTTCACAGACAGAGATTGAGTGTGTGAAGACAAAGACATAGGGTGTCAGATACAGAAAAATGAACGGCAAAGTGAGAGAGGGAGACAAAAAGAAAGAGTGTGTGAGAGAGAGACTGCTGGAAGAATGTGATTAAGTCTGTTTATGGAGTCCTATCACTGACACACAAGAGCAGGACCACCTGCAGTCTGGAAGTCATTACACCAGGGTCACGGGATATCCTACATGTAAACTCTGAGTCACTTCACCTCAAATTGGGTGTAAAGATCCCATTTCCTCCCATCGACAAACTAAACCACCTGTATGGTGATAGGATATGATGTTAGTAATGTCTCCATTGCTATTCTATCAAACGGCTACAGCAGAGTTGTGTGGTCACACATAGCGCAAAATTCAATTTACCATGTGTCACCTACACTAAGTAATCCTGTAATAATATAACACATAAATGTTACATTATCTTGATCCATGTGTATTTGTATTTAGTATTATTTTAACAATGACTTTCTATGTCTGTATTTTATCAAATAGCTGGTGAACATCACCAGGTCAAAAGCCAAATATTTCCTTCAGGAATTGGTGGAGACCAAAACAGAGCTAAAATGAGAGGGACTAATAGACTTTCATCCACCAGACTGTTGGCCACACAACTCTAAATGAATGGCAATGTCACTATGTAACTGTTAGATGTGTTAATAGGCAATGGTTTGTTACACGTTTGTAGTACAGTATGTAAGAAATTAAGAAAAACTATGTAGTCATGTGATAGTGGCTTCAGATCTAAATCAGTTAATTGCTCATTTATATTTTATTTATATATAGAACAGGTTTTAGAGAGGCAAAACTGTTAAAAAAACAAAAGAAAAGAAAAATGTGGAAGACTGGCAGGCAATAAGCCAGAATTTCTAATTATTACACATAAAATATTAACATGGAGGTTTCACTATTATAATGACTCAATTATGCCTGTCAGGCAAATCAGTATCAAAATGAATTCTTTTGTAGAAACAAGGCACCAACATGGACATACATTAGCTCAATTTTTGAAAGAAATCTATAGAAAAGTGACACATAACCAGAGCTCTGGCAATAAACAAAAGGGAAACACAGCCTCATATTTGTTGTGTACACTTTTCACCCATCCCGTGACTGGAAGGCAGATGAGCTGATGGTGTGCTGAATTAGATTGATGCATCCCCTCTGTCTGACAGTTCTGAATCATGGCTCTAGCCACACACACCAGCAGCAGCTCTGGAATGTCTGATAAAATGATATTAATTCCACACATTAATGAGATTAATGAATCAGTGCAGCTCAAAGTAGAGAAACCAGCTTTTCCTTTTTGTCTGGCCCTGAAATAATAACACAAAGGTAATTATAGTGCATCCATCAATCTGCTGCCGGACAGTCTAATTATCTGGGCATTTCTGAAGTGCTCTCACTTCTTCACACCCATTTGTATTGTGTGATATGTTATTTTTTCATTAATGGAGAGCTCATCTGTGGCTCCTCCTGCATGTTACAGTGACTGCCTGTCAGTGGCTGTGGGAGCCGTGATTGAGAGGCGAGGGTCTGTAGATTGAGAGATCCAAAATTTCCATGATGGATGAAGATGTCATACTGCTAAGAGGTACACATCATCAGCTCATCGTGCATCTTGACAAAGCACTCTTATCCTCCAAAGGGAATAATGAGGATGCTGACAGCACATCCATTATAATCAATGGCTTTCAAATGAATAATCAACTCTACTAATTGAACAAAGAATTTCTTCTTGGATTAAGTCTCTTAGTACTACCTACTATAGCCCAGTCCTGAGTTTGACGTGTCTGCGAAGCATGAACGAAAGCATCCTAGAGCGCGATGCGCAGCAGCAAGGCTTAAAGTCCTGTTTACCTTTTGTCCCCACCCAAGCATGATGTATTAGGATTATCAACTCGCGGAACATGTTTCTGTTAGTAGTAGTCACTTAAAATAGATTTCCTAAATGTTTCTTCATCGCTCCCATGTTAAGTAATTTCTGCACTGCTACTGTTATGGCGACATAACATTACACCATGTGTATGTTGTTATTCAGGGGTTTTACATTTTCTGTTTACTTTAATGGCCATGTATGAGTGAGACATGGCTTATACCAACATTGCAGTTCATTGTTACAGTCTTTAAACTGATTAATTATTTTTCTTGTCCCACACTAATGCCAAAATACAATTGCCAAGTATTATCTGAACTGCATATTACTTCAGTGATGAAATCAATCCATGTCATAAAATTTATTTTAAGTTTTAAGTCAAGGATGAACTAGTAAATGCTGATTCTCCAGTGCAGGGAAAGGGTTGTCATACAGTTGACATACAGTGATTAAAATGTCATGTGATCTGCCACATCAATCCTTTTAAATTTGAAATCCAGCACTTTTCTGATCAGGCATCTCATAAATAGAGTCTCTTATTATTAATATTATAGTGACATAGAAATTAGACAGAAATGGAAATGCCTCTATTATCAACATTTTAAATGTGCTTCATGTGTCTCGGGATGATAATTGAATAAAATATTGAAATATCAATGAGACAAAATACAAAAGTATAAGATTATTCCAATCAAGACTAATCTAAAAAATGTTATTTGTTTTGCAGCTTATAAAAAGGGAGCAATTTTATGTGTGCAATATTTTGGAATTACATTACTTGTGTTTGTTATTGAAGTTGGGCATCAATGCTCAGAATATAATAAATAATGAAACTCAGAGCCCTGAACTCCTTCATGTCCTCGCCAAAGCAGCTGCATAAGCCACTACCAAAACTCAGCCTTTCTAAAACAAACTCTTCAGCTCCATCAACTGGACTGTAATAGATTTCCAAAACAATAATAATTACGTGAGCTGACCGGAGCAGAACCAGGCTTGGCTCTCCATCCAGACTAATTGTGAAACGTGCAGAGAGCCACTTCCTGGAGCTTCCTTACTAATGGTTACAGACGATTGAAATTTCAGAGCAAATAAAATGTCCCCCAGCTGTCAAAGTAACTGGGTTTAGATCTCTTTCTGTCTTTTTTAGATTTCAACAGCACAAGAAACACAGAACCCATCCTTCCAGTGTGTCACACAGAGAAACTCTTAAAACCTACAGTTTACATCGGTTTCTGAGGAACTAGGTTCCACCACACCTGAACAAACTATTACACAAAATATGTCTGTTACATTTCTTTAACCCATTGTTTAAAGAGGGTGGAGCTGTCCTACATTTTCCATTAGCTCAAAAAAATGAATTGAGAAATGCCTTTAAAAGCCTTTATACACCAAGCACGCCACAAATCATTTGACAGACAATGTTATGATGTGTCTCCTGTCTTGATGCAGAGGCTGGCTCGAGGGCAGAGCCACCTCCGTCTGATAAACACTCCCTTAGTTCTCTACAGCCATAGCCTAGGGGGGGGAGTGAATGGGAAAATGTACCATCTATGCTTCGGTTACAGCTGTAGAGTCAGCCACAGACAGGTTAATGGTAACATCATAGAGTGGCCTCAACTTTAATTTCAATAAACTCATTAAAATTTGAGAGAAGTCATTCCACTTGATTCAAGTGTCTTCTAAATGGCTCATAAATGTCCATTCCTTTTTATAAACACTTGGGTCAGTTACTTATCGTGCCTGTTGGAGGAACACTTGCTCAAAAATGGTTCTGCTCTTTGTTTTTGCATAGGAGGCAGCACAGATGACTGTAAAATAAACAAATGAAGAAGAATGTAAAACAAGACGCAGACCTCATCCTGTCAATGTCAGAGAGGCACTTATATGCATACACCCACACAACATGATGAACTTACTGCCTTTTAAGCAACTATGCTTTGTAGTGAATAAGTCTTTATGGATATTGCTGAGTTGAGTGACTAAATCAGAACAACAGGTCACATGATGTACTGTCATGTAATATTCAATAACAAAAGAAATGTACAGTAAATAACACTTTCTGAGCACAAATGATGTTAAAAACCATGTCTTTTTTTTTTCTTTCTGTTATACATGTTTTCTTGTGTGCAGGCAACGATCCAGATAGTCAGATATGGCACCCAGTGTTTAAAGTTGGTTTAATCATTTTTGACCACTAGGGGGCAGATATACACGAAATCAAACTGACAGCCATATTATTAAAGTGCTACGGCAATAATGTTAGTAAGAATTCTCTTCCTTATAAATACATTAGTTGTTTTATATGCCTACCCACGCATGCCATATGTAAAACACATTAGAAGAAGTTTTCTTCTTCTCTCTGTAATCACAAACACACTCGCTTCCAAAGAAATAAAAGAAAAGAAAGGTAGTACCTATAAAGAAACGCACACACATACAAATATTTTCACCAACTCTCTCTCTCTCTCTGTCAACTAGGGTGTTCAAATTGAGACCATCCTTAGGGGTAAAATTCATCAGCCCAAAACATCTGTAATCCAGGATAAAGAGGAAGTCACACTCATGAGGTCTGTATGTTTCCATCGTTTTACCTTAAATATCATTGCAAACTCTTTTCTATGTAGCAGCACTAGTATACGCAAAGCATTCCAGACCTCCATGCTTTTTATGCCAATGATAATGTTCCAAAAAGCTCAATGGACAGCAAAACTTTTGCCCATTTTTGATGAATTACATAAGCATTTGTGATTAGAAAATATAACCAATTCTCGATGAAAGATGCTATTGGTTGACAAAAAAATATTCCACTCCAGTTAATCAAAAAATAAGTGGATGGATTAGTTAGACATTATCTATTGACAGACCTTATTAGCCAAGTTTATACAGATCTCAAACAGAGATTTGAATTTTTCTCAATCCTAACGTTGTTAGTGATGCAGACGTATAGCTGACCAACGCTGATTTTCTGGCCTCGGCTGGACAATTAAGTCCTGAACAATGGGCTAACATTATTTTTTATATGTTGGAAAATTTGGTGGTGGAGTGCAGTGACTGATAAAACAACACATGCAGCATTTTAAAAGTAGACATCTGGGCATATTTCAGATTTGATAAACTGGGAAGCGTAAAATGGACAAGACGCATGCTATGTGTAAAACCATGTTAGCCATTTCACCGACCCACAAAGAATGCAGCAAGGCTTTTCATCAGCTATGAATTGAAAAGGTGCTGTCAAATTTGCTGTCCAACTCTGTAAGAAGAAAGAGAATCATGTTTACGCACTGAGGTGGGTCACACAGATCCTTGCATTAAAAAGATGCATCGAAAATCGCTGACATGTGAATCGTAATTGAATCAAATCGTTAGGCCAGTGAAGATCCACGTCTCAAAAGGTTTTGAGACAGATCCACAACAACACAACTTCAGTAAATGTGACAGATCCAAAACGTCCCATGCGACGTCTCATCTGTACTGTGACAAGTGCTTTGTGCTTCCTTTCCTCGAACATGAGGAATCCACCTCATCCAAGACTATAGCGTCTTTAAGTTGAGTTATTTGCTGCACTGTCTGATAGATCACCTTCTCGCCTTGACTTGTGTGGTTCGAGGCAATTTCATTTTCCAATCCCTCTCAGAAGTTATCTAAATGGATTGTACAATAATCTGTTGTGCCCTGAAACCACACAGCAAATAATTATTCTGTGTTCAAATGTTTGACAGGAAAAATTAGTAACAATCACCAAGAGAGCAGGTGTTTTTCTTTTTCCTCCCCCCCACCACCCGTCTCCCTGAGTGCCTGCAGCAGAAAAGGTTGTGTACAAGGCTAGTATTGATTTTGAAACCATTTGACAAAGAATAAATAAGACGGTAGAGGGGGGAGGCCTTAGCCATGAGCTTTTTGATCAATCAACATGTCACAGCTGGAACTAAATTCAATTCTTATTTATCAAAATCCCCAGCTTGGTTAGAATGCTATGCAACGATGCTTTGCAGCGGCCCTTAAGAGTCCTCTGAGCCACAAACATCACTGTCACCGGCATAGATTTCATGACGGAAATACTTTGTTGTGAAATCTTTATCATGCAAAGACGATAAATTAATTTGAATTTCATGAGGTTGTATATTCAGTCCAGAGTTGTGAGAAACATTGCATTCTAAATTCATACAGACGATTGCCAATGTCAGACAATGTGCAAATTTCTACTGACTGAACCACTACATGGAGTAAAATATGTAGTTGTTGCTGTGTAGGTTGACATACAATTGCATTTATGTCCACAGATGAGCAGCTATTACTTTTCATCTCCGTGGAACTGCCACAAACCCTGTAATTTCAGACAACCTTCATGTATGTTCATAAAACAGATATCAGAGGTCAGGAACAAACCAGTGATTTCACAACAATACATTCTGATGAACGCTGAACACCCAGAGCACCTTCACTCAAACACGCCTGATTAAGAAATCAATTTTCTGTCATCTACCCATGAAGTCAGATAAAACCTTTCTTGACTTGAGTTATTATTAAAGGAAAATGGATAAGAAGTCACATTATACAGCAGGTGAACAATCCACCTTTGCTCCAGCACTTTGCCGCTCCAGTCTGACAGGTCAAAACATCTATCACAAGGTTAGCACAGACAAACGCATATCTGTGGGCTGTGAGAAGAAACTGGAGACACGCACACAAACATTGGAGAGATATGCAAACTGCTTATAGAAATAAGAGCTAAAATTCAAACTTAGTACCTTCTTGTTGTTTGCAGAAGGCTAACCCCTGAGCTGTTGTGTCAACATTACAATTCATAGCTGGGCCTTTGAAATGAAAACAATCACGCTACAAATGACATTATGCTTATCTACATATCAGACACTCACATAAATTGCGTGTGTGAGAGGCATTAGAATGAAGGCAAATTAAAGTAAATGCGCCTCTGATTGTAATAGCAGGTTATTGCTGTGGCCTCTCACAGATAATTCCTGTTGCCACAAACCTATGAGTACTATATCAAGTATCATATAAAGACAAAGACATATAAAGACGAAACATTAAGTGTTCCACCTTTAATAGTACAAGGTATGGCGAACCACCAAGCTAAGGGGAATTTTTTTTTTTTTTTTAGCTTTTTGTTGGTGCATCTGTGCTGAACATAAGTTGACCTCTTTGTTGTTGCCTCAGAAACTCTTGGATGTGAGTGCCACTGCTACCAGAGTTAAAATACTGCAGCACTTGCACATACGGGATACAGGTTAGGCTAGGTAACCATGGTGCCACATACAAAGAGACAAAGCTCTAATGGGAACAGACAACAAACTCAAACAGAGAAATGGTACCAAACTTACAGTATGTTTGACTTTCATTTTCCAACTGAGCTGCATTTTGCTGAAGGGGTGGAAAGCCAGCTCACTAAGTGAATGATAATCACAAGCGAATATCTGCATACATCAATGTGAACTAGTTCATTTTTTGAGACTGTGAAGATCAACATTCAAAATGATGTGATTTGCACAACACTGGTTTGAAGTGAACGTGATTTCTCCACCATAAACAGTACACCAGGCTCACATACTTTTGATAACAATATCAATATGTCCCTAAGTTTTAATCAACATACTGACAAGAGTCACATGTCTTTTATCAAGCTGTAACAGATGTATGTGTATATGACAACCCCATTGCAATGCACTCTGTCAATTTTCTCAGCTCTTTATCCCTTTCTGAACTCAACACCCATTTCCTGTTCCCATGCAGTTTTAGCTTTGATGGTAAATTGATTATCAAATAACATAAAAGTGGCGTAGATCTGAAAGATTATTGCCTGCTGGTGAGGGCTTAAGACGAGCACATTCTCCCATGGTACACCAAGAGGATGCAAGCAGAATAAGGGGGCTAACAGGTAAAAAAGCTTTTGTTTAGAGACTTACTGACATACTGTAGGGGCATCCTGAATATAATGATTGTAGTGACATTAAGCTAAACAATATATTATAATGAGTGCAATTTTGCCAATACAGGAGTAAGAGCAAAATTTGAAAAAAAAAAAAAAAACAGCAAACTGAAAGAAGAGCTCCTCAAAGGCCATGTAAGACTCTGACAGTAGTTTCTTTAATATAGCCTGTGTTGTGAACTGCACTAAATTATATGAAATGTCATGGATTGGCTATATTATTGTCTCCTATGGCAGAATTATAAAAACAATTGAGAATCTCACTATCACATAAATCTGGCTGGAGAGAAAGAGACAGAGAGCAAGGAAGAAAAAGAGATTAAGCTGATATTTTGGAGTAATTTCTTAGTATGGAAATATTTGTCTTGAAAATTGATTTAGCTAATATCCCCTCTTAGTTATGTCATAATAAAGAATCATTTGAGGGAAGGTTTCCGAGTGAGGTGCCTATTTTACAACAGTGAAAGCCATGAATGAAAGCTCATTCCCAAATGTGAGAATAATCAATCTGAAATGCTTATGACAATTAACAGTGCAAGATGCAATAAGAGCTGGGTGTTTTGACAGCTTAGATTTGGATTAAACCTGGTTTAATAGGATCATTTTTCTCACAAAAGGTACTCCTTCAAACCAGGACAATCAATTATTATGAATTATACATGCATTGAATTAAGTGTCTAATGTCATTAATATGTCTCATTAGTTTGCATTGAGTGCGGGAGATTTTCCCCTGTGTGACTCCTCCATCAAAAGGAGGATATGGGGTGGGTGGGTGGGGGGTGGTTGGTTGGTTGGTTGGGGGAGAATAACAGTATTTGCATTGAGCAGAGGCGCCATTGTGTCAGTGTCAAATGGAGTGTTTGTAATGTCTCTCTCTCTCTCGCTTGCTGGAAAGCATGAGCTTTATTCATTTCAAATATTTTCAGTGATGCATTAGTGTCAGGATGTGTCGGTTCCATTTCTCAGAGACGAGCAGAAGCCTGACAGCCCGGGCGGATGTGTAAATACAACAGAAAACACTTAACTATGAGATCATCTGCACTGGGTTATTAATCTTGCTTTTTAAAGGGCCTGTGTGGCCTGACTCCATCTATGATCCTCCTAGGCCGGTGTTGCTATATTCTGAACCATGTTATCTGTCCGAAAAAAATATCCATTAAGGAGATGGATGTATTTTGGGGACGGTTGGAAAACAAAAGGAACACACAAGTGCTGATTGGGTGGGTTATGGGTTAAGGGCACATTTACAATGGGCTTCTTTGTTTGGATGGGATACTACACAGTGCATAACAGCTGCTGTTGCTGTAAATCCACACATCTCACAAGCTGATGAGTGAGTTGTCACCCAGTGGAATAATGTAAAGAGAAATTTGTTGTGAGACTTAGAAGGACCATACTTTTTTTTCCTAATATACCTGTGCTAAGTGTCTATATTTTGAAGATGACATTCATAACAGGAGCAGCCTACTTCACATTAATACAGTTACACACATTCACACTTGGGAACTGGCAAGCATACTATTGCATGGCATTGGTATTCCCAGTCATGTCCCTCACACAGAATGGGTCTCAGTCCTATTTATTCAAGACACAGCTCAAAAACTCAAACCAGCCACTAAGCATGTATTGCAATGAATTAAATACTGATAACTCACATGAAAAATAAATCACTGCTGCTAACATTGAAGAAAAAGATAATCTGCAATTGTTTTATCCTAAATGTATTCATAGCAACTCACTGAGGTCATTCTCTGCGATTCCAGCACAAGTCACGGCATACATTCCCCGTACGTATTCACAACACTGACTTCTAGACATGCAATGACCCATGTATCATCTCTTCTGGTGTTGAATCAAGGGGTGATGACATGTCCCTGTTGCAAGGCCGCATGCATTAAACCACAGGCCGATGACGCACTGTCACTCCATTCCAAAGCATGAAAAAAACTTAGAGACCAGCAGAGGGGAAAGCTGTCAGAACTATAAACATAATCAGGACATGTGTGTTTATTCATCATCATTTTCAAATCTGTCAGGCTGTAAAAAGGTGGTTAGAGGGCGGTCATGCTGCCTTTACACAGGACATGATACTTCTTATAAGGACACACAACCTTAGCCTTGTTGAATTCAATCCAGGTATACTTCAATTAATTAGAACTAAATAAATAATGTGCAAGGAGCCTATTTAGAGGTTTTATTCTCAAGACATAAAAGTCATTAATTATCAGGGTCAATGTGAGAGGAGATAACAGAGAGCGAGAGTGCATCGAAATAAGTGAAACAGGTAGAATTCTAAATGTCAATGAAACTAGCAAACTTTATCACACCATGTGAGAAACAAAGACAAAACTGTTCATTAATTTCTGTGTTCATGGTTTTCTGACCAAGGCCATTTTTGTGAAATGGAAATGTAGTGGACAACTGAAACAAATAAAAGACTACAACATTGCCCTGAAATTACTCTTCCTTGTTTTTGAGTGTCCAGGGAGGCAGGTGAAGTCTGCCCTTATTACCAATGTCAGAGATTCGATTAAGCACGAGGAAAGCAAATGATCCCAATGAACTAATGATTAATCCGGCAGGTCTATTTACTAATGTACCAGAATGCATTAGAGGCATAAGTTAATGGGGACAGGACATCAATTCAAATACAAATGAACCACATTTGCATTGGACGCTTATTGACTGGTGTAACAAAACGAATTACAAAAGGTAATCTACTTATAAACCTTAGAGACGGATGAAACATGATTCCCAACATATCTACAATCTAACTTAGACCCACTCTTGCCTCCAGAAATGACAGCATCAATACAAACAGATTGACCGGTCTGTCGTCAAAATAAAACATCCGTTCAAATTAAAAGAGAGGCTAGAAATAATTAACCTGATTTCCTGTCACTGCATAAAGACAACAGCTTACTTTGATTTGGTAAGACAACTCGTGCTATTTACTCTGTAAACTATAGCCTGTAAGTATGACCTCAAGCATATCTTGATTCATACACCATTTTGTAAACCAACAAAAGTAATGTTTTGTTTGTGTACTGCAGAGCTGTAACTAACTACCATCATCCCCTTTAGTGGCAGAAATTTTCCCACACTCTTCTCTGCCAGGCAAGGGACGGTGTGGGGGATCGTCAGACCTGCCAGAGGCGACAGTGCTATGGCACTCCTGAAATGGCTCCAACTGAGCGCAAGGCATTCCCTAGGGGGGTGTAAAAAATAAAAAAATAAAAATACTCCCGCTTTGTGGATGAAAGGCCCAGACTTAATCCTCGCTTTGTTCTTGTACATAGATGAACATGAAAGCCCACTTCTGTGGATTGCTTCTCTCTGGGCCCTTGGGCACAGCACTGGACCCAGAGCACAGTCTTATCAATAATGCTGCACTCTTAACTATAGGCTTAAACTGGTGGAAAATATTCCACAATTTGACGGAAATCTATCCATCCCCTCTTCCCAGCGGTAATGACACTTTTGCTAGCTTGTCTAATACCATCTAGTAAGTGATTTTTGTATGGGGAGGAGGGGGGTTTAAAAAGAGAAAAGCAGCAGTTCTATTTGATGTTTCGATCTGGCATTGATCTCAGAGGAAAGACTCACATTCTGAAAGTAGGATTATTGGCTTCACTGGCTCTCCTCAGATGTCAAAGATCTTTGAACAGCCTTGTAAAGTGCACTACTTCCAGGCTTCTGGTGAACTGCTTATGAACTCATCAAAAGAGCACCTGTCTCCATATTAATGAGGCACCATGCACTTGACAAGGGTCCTCTTCCCACACATACCTGTCCCCTTGAGAACCTCACCACTTTTCCTGGAAACCGCAGAACAAAGGTGCTTCTCATTCTCAAGCTTGTGTCTTCTCGCAGCCACACTTTAGAGTAAACACACACACACACACACACACACCTTACTGCTCACACACCTGCTTGCACCACCCCTATATCTTTCTCTGTCCCTAACAGTATTTTTATTAAGCGACACAAAAATACAAAACTGACATTTTGAATTATTCACCTGCAATTCTGTTTTCACAGCAGCAGGTGATTCACGTAGAGCCAGCTTGTGGTGATATAGCTGTGTGTTCATGGTCATTTTACTTGATCCGTCCTTGGGAAATAAACATTGTGTTTGCGTCTTTAATGTAATACCAGATAACATTTCTCTCTCTGTCTCTGCAGCAGAGCTTGTCTGATTGTCAGCAGACGGCAGTGGAGGTAGAGAGTGAAGTGGAGATTGTCCACTAGTTAATCGATCACAGATGCCATCGTTCTGATTGCAGATCTGTTTTTTTTTTAAATAACTTAAGGTAAACGTGGTATCAAAAAGTCAATCAAAGTATCAATACTTTTGACAACCCTACATAGGACAGTATAAGGTTACATGCTGCAGACAAATGACTATACGTCTTTTATATGTTCAACAACAGGAGATCATCTGTACTTCATTTACTTCCTGTGATAGTAAAACAATATCTAAAGCATTTTTTTTTTCTGCATTTCCTGTTGTGATTGACTTGGCACTCTTTTTGCCTGTTTGAGGTGTTTTATGATGAATTCCAGGTGGAACTGGCAGAAACCCACATCAACCATTACAATATTATTCCTCTTACACAGTCACAGAAATATTTCAATTTATTTTTTTATTTTTTTATCCATTTCATATTATAATATTGTGGGAAATCAAAGTCTTATGACCAGCAAGTCAGATAACAAGATAAGATGTCATTTTAGATAAATATCAAATAATAGGTGACAAAGTGGAGATGGGGGTGATAGTGACAGTAGTGTTTCTATGTGTGTGGGGGGGCTAACTCTGTGGTGGTGGTGGAGTGGGGTGTAGCAGCATCGCTGAAGTGTAATTGATAATGTAAAAGGCAGATGGGGGTCTCCAGGGAGACAGAAAGAATCCCAGCAGATGGCCAAATTGCTGCTTATTTATGTGGAGCAGAGGGCTCAGCCCCATCGTCCGCATGGTATGATGGATCATTATAGCTCTCTGTGCATAAACACCAATATGCTTTTAAATCTGGACGCCAAAGCTGAAGAAAGCCAACAAGCAAAAGTGCCATATTTCAAAGGTGCTGTCAGGGGCATGAGGGTGGAGGGGGAGTTACGGTAAACAACCTATGCTACAATGAATCTAATTAAAGACCATCCGCTCACAACCTCCACTGTCTACCGCCCCTTACCACGTGGTAAGGAGTCTGTACCATCTGTACTGAATGCTGGCGTGTTAACAGATTCACCAGTTAAAGAGCTGACAGTAGTAACAGACATCTTTCCCATGGAGGGCCAGTGCATGCAGTCTGTTCGTTCTTCAGCAGCAGACATCTAGATAAGGAGGAGTCAAGGTAAAACGTACATACAAGCGCACACATACACCCCTGTGTTAGTGGTCAGTGTGTTTTTGATGACACACACTGTCATTATCTTCGATCAGCTGTTGTGTGTGCAGACACAGACAGATTGGTTAATATGGTTGAGGCCCCTTTGATCCCATCCTGTCCCAGGGTTAACTCTATTAATGTCAACCCAGACAACCTATTTCATATTTACTAAGACTGTTTCATCTCTCCATGCCGTAATTGGTCTCCTAATGTGAGGGCAGTGATGTGAAGGCCATCCATCGGACTGATATTACAGAGCATGCTCTCCCTTCTTCTCATAAAGACACTTCAATACTAACCAGCTTTTCAGTGTTGGTGATTGTAGCTTTAAGCAACTTCTCTAAATCATTTGTACAAAGCTGTCCATTTTTGATAAAACACAACTGCACTAATAGAACAAAATCATCACTGAAAACTCAAAGCTGGCACCTAGGACAAATTATTGTTGTAATCAACTAAAGATTGAGGATAAACGGATTTAGCACTTGAATTAATGTGAATTGGACTGGTTTCTCTGAAACATTGAAAAAGATACTACAAAGGACATATGCTGCTAATTAATCCTTGCAAATGTGTTTTACTGTTTTTAAAGTATGTAATAACTCTGAAGTATGGTTGCATACTTTAGAGTTATTCTGCTGGTTCGTAACCTCAAGAGCAAGGCTGTGTGGATACCCAGAAAACCTCAATTATGTGACAACCAAAACCATTAAAGACTATTTGAAATACTGCTGTTTATTATTAAACCTCTAAATGTGCACTTTACTGTATATTGATTTGATACGCATTTTAATAGGACTGTATATACTTTTTTTAATGGTTCAATATATATTTTATAGAGAGAGTGTCACCATTCAGCACTAGTAACACATTTTGTTGGTAATGCTCGTTTAAATCTGTGGAATTATACCAAACTTTTGCTTTATACATTATTAAAAATAAGCAAAACTGGAACCCTGAATGCTATCACTTATACAATAAAGATGTTGGATGACACAGTGTTTGGAGGAACCTACCACAGAACAGGAGAGTAAATGTGTCATTAAGTGGGGAATGTATAACACCTCCCTGGGCCTCCCATATTTTACTTTCCAGAGTAACACCAGCGAATATTAATATTTGCTTTTCATTTCAGGTAGCAGTGGTACTCTGTTCAGGAGGAGTGAAAAAGGGAGGAGAGCCTGAGTGTGGCGAATGAGGCCTTCAGACAGGATATTATAGCGACTAAAAGCGCTTGATGTGCCAATGAAATAGACGTTTACTGTAATTGAGGATATTTTTTTCCAAAGGTGAAATGAAATTTAAAAAAAAGACTGACATTGTGAGCCTCATTAGAGCTGAATGTGAGTTAAAAGCTTTCTTTGTGCATGACACAATGATTGACAGAAGATGAGAAATTCACTTGGTCAAAGCAGCTGCCACCATCCATGTGTCTTTCTCAAACTAGCAGCAGCACTATAAAGTTGGTGAGGGTTTACTTAACACCCCACATTACGCTTCCAGTCACAAAGAGAACAATCACAATGTGAAAGAGCTATCGCGCAGTAGAAGCACTTTGGGTTCTAAACGGAGAAGTTAAATCTGAATAATAGACCCTGTTTGGAGAGCTGATATCCAAAGTACCAAACACTGTGAAACATCAAGGAAACTAATCAGAAAGTGATTTACAGCATTGGGGTCCTCACACCCTTTGAAGAAGTCCTGTTTTTTTTTGGTTTTGTTTTGTTTTTTTACAACCTGGCTCCTGTTATCGTAGTTTTGGTCAATGTATCTATAGTAATACTGTCCTATTCACTATTGTGGTACAGACTGTAAGCATGAGTGCTCTGTAGGCGCAGCTTTACAATCGGAAATGTAAAGCTCAGATGTCTTGTTTGACGTGGGGTTCTATGAGGTATCCATAGTCAGTGTATTACCTAGATGGTGGTCAGTGCACAACCAGTTTTTAGGCATTTTTTATGTGATTAAAATATGTTGTTTTTTTTACTGTTGACCCTGCCTACAGCAATGCATAGCTCTGCTCCTGTGCATGCCGACTGCCATTACTGTAGGTAATCCATTGACTATGGATACGTCATACAACCGCACTTCAGAATACCTGAATTATCCCTTGGGGCTTTAAAAGTTATTAAGCTTTTGCACTAAATACTTTTTGATGAAATGAAGAAATTGAACAATATACTGGATATCGTAAGTACCTACAACAATGTAGGTGGAACAAAGCATCATGATATCTCATTGAGCTTATATATTCATCAAACCTACCTAGGTTGGACAAAAAAAAAAACATATGGGACAAAAGCAGCAACCCTCAATCTTTCCATAATTATGCATCATATGTACCACACACCATGGCAACCACAGTGAGATTGACATTGTATTGATACAATAAGGAACTGTGGTATGTGAGGTAATGTGAAGTACTGAATGGGCTTTCTTCACTGTACCAAAAACATGATTCTGACTCTTAGCAACATGTGCAGGAACCACAGACAAGTACAGAAGTAAAACTCAGCCATTTGTTTGAAATATTGGGCAATTTTCCATCAATCAAAACCCATTCCTTAACTTCATGTGCAATAAATTCTCAGGGGAGTGCTGATTTCATGAATGCAACAAATAGGAAGTGGGTGACTTGACGAAAAGAAAGGGCCATGTTTTAGATTTAGGAGGGTGCCCACTCGCTCTACACTTCAAAGAGAAAAGTATGATTCTGCTAAAATGGTGTCAGTGTCTGCACTCAATTTTGGTAATAACTTGCTCTGAGAGAAAGAAAGAATCTGGAAGCAATTTGTGATGGTACAGCCAAGTTTTCTTTTTCCTCTAACTAAAGTTATTCTAACTATTGACCTTTCCAGTACTTGAATGGCATTTCCAAGCATTCTGGGATGCCACTGCTGCTCTCAAACGGAACTTTTTAATTCTGTGCGTCAGTGTTGTTTTAGGCCTCGTCTCCTGGGTAAAGCACTTAAACTATTACTGTACGCTCGCTCTTTTACCACATTATTTGAACTGTGAGCTTTTCTGCTATTCCTGTCCTGTTGGTAACAAATTATAAAATCTATTCTTTTTATTTCTCCTAATCTATTATTTCAAGTAAAAGCGGGCACCTGAAAATGTATATACTCATTTTGACTTTTCACTAAACACTGTGATTTTTTGTTGCCACTTGTTTAACTATCCACTGTATGCGTATCAGATCAGAACATTGCCACTTAAATGTCAAAACTGAAACAGAATTCAGCTGAACAACCTGCTGAGCTTTCTTCCTTTTACACTGCTGCTCCCTTGTGGTGTATCCAGATATGATAGGCTGGTTTGACAAAGTATAAATGCAATAGTTTCAGGTGATTCATTATCAACAGGAAAAGGAGAGGGATTGTCGTGTTCATTCATTTTGTGAAAGTTATTAAACAGAAGTTGAAATAGCTTTTATAAATAGATAGAAAACAAAAAAAACCTGCTTTGTTTAACAGAAAAAGGTGTATATTATGCATTTAAAACCCTACAATTACACCGAAAAGTTTAGTTTAATATTTGCCTCTTGTAACTGCTCTTGTAGCAGCAATGACTTGAGCTTGATGATGAATGTTCATTTATGTGTTGGGTGGCTTTATTTTAGATATTTTATCTGTTTACTTCAGGACAACTCCACACCGTCACATCACTGCAATCCTAAAGTCTTGTCTCTCAGTCATATCCTTGTCCTGCTACCCCACCACCATCATCCCAGCCCCCGTCTCTCACCAAAGCAATCAGGTAAATCCCACATTAACTCCTGGGAAACAGCCCATTAATATTTCACTTGTTTCCAAGCCTGTTTGCGCCATACATCAATGCCCAGCCACTCCTTTCAAAGCCATACATTAGAACTATTTTCAAAATACTTCATTGTCAGCCTGTGGCAGCCTCATTACTTATTAAGATAAGAGAAAAGATGTGCAGGAGCAGTTGGTGGCTCAGCTTGCTTTAAAGGCTCCTTTCTACTGTTTCCACCTCTTCTGCCTCTGCCTCCTACTCCACCTCCCTCTCCTCCTCATCCTCACTCGTTTGTGTGCTAACGCTGTCAGAGAACCTGTAGGAAGTTGCTTGGCTGAAAATAAGTGGGATGTTAGTTTAGTTAAGGGAAAAGAAAAAACACGCCTGCCAATGCTTTGTAAAGTGTACTAAAATAACTGCTTAGCCAGCACAGTCAGGCTGTGAGTGTCAATATTTATAAAGCACCAATTTGACCACAATATTAGGATGAAGTACTCTGCATGAATAGCATTTAACAATAACATACAGGTACAGCAGTAGTGCGGCAACTGCTATAGTACTTAGAATTGCAGGCCCTTAATTCACAAGAATCAAATGTGTCATCGTAGCATGATTTATTATGAAAATGTGTGGCATGTGTGGTGAAAGGACCACGACTGAGATCCTCAGCTGTATTTCAGATAGATTTTACCACTGCCAAAATTATGTGGACAGAACATTATGGCATACAAAGTATTAAAAACAAGAAGTCTTGCATAATAATATATTTTTTAGATCATATATTAAAGAGGAACATATAACAGTTACATATTCTGAGGAGCCTATTATCACTAGAAGAACAAATGGGCCTAAAGGACCAGCCTATGGGACCAAAACCACACTTGTCACTTCAGGTATATGTGAAGAGAGCAGTTACAAAGGATCAGGAGGAATACACGGCCATACCGGAGGAGCGACAACAAAAGAGAGATTGCATTGTTATTGCCTCATCCTCTCTGACAAAACATAGAAAAATTTAAATTGCTATGAGAGGTGTTCAAATCTACTACAAAAAGGAACAAAAGATCAAAAGAGGAAGATGTAAGAAAGTTTTCATCCAGCATGATGGCATACCTTTGTAACTGTTGGGAAACACTTCCAGTGCTTCATGACAGGTTTAAGCATCAAACTCTTGACAGCAGTAAGACTTTGTTTTGACAGTGTTTTCAAATCAGTTACATTGTTTATAGCCTATTATATTTTTCTTTTGAGAAAAACAAAGACACAATCTTCACGCAATCACAATCTTTTAAATCAAAAAAAAAAAAAAAAAAAAAAAAAAAAAAAGGGCACAGATTTTTTAAAGACAGCTTGTCTTTATCTCCAAAACCCACAGCGAACAAGTTAATAAATGGAAACCATGCAAAGTAGTGGAAATGAATTACCGTGCTGACATTAAACTTCAGGAGGTCAACACTGGGTTAGAGGAAAACTGTGTCTGGCATTCATTTCCTCAAGTGTCACAAAATCCACCGCAGCCTCTGTGGAAAGTCGGGATGACATATTATCTGGCTAAAATCAATGGATATGACTGGATGGTACATCTCAAACCTCGGGGTCAGTTCTGTTTGTCAAACATCACACATCCACCATGCCACAAAGACCTGGATCAGTCTATTAGTGTACTGTCTTCTGTTTACTGAATATAGGCCTTTTCTTTTCTTTTTTTTACAGAAGATTGTTTCACTTTGACTCATAGCAGAAAAAGCACAGCTGTGAGTAATGACACTAATTAGCCTATGTGGAATTTAGCCATCATTATTATTAATGTGATTAATTACACCTGTGTTTTTCCTGCTTAAGACATGTCACAAGTGAGGCAGGGGCCTATGTTACTGCTCCTTCATATATTAATATTACTTACTGTATGTGTAACATTAAAACCCCACGGTTAAATACTGGGGATAAAGTCACAGCTACAAAGTGTAATGGATGAATAACTTAACATAGTTTTATCGAGCTAAGTAGCAGACTGGACTGGACTGGTCTACATAATTATCAAACTATGTCCAGCAATTTTGGAATAAACGTTTTACCTCGTGACGTTGCACACTCAGCAGGTGTTACCAGGTACCTGGCGTCATGTCTTCACTGCGCTCCTCTCGACAGGTGATTAAAAGGCTTCCTGTGCATTAGTTCACGGCGGTCACTTATGAAACCTCTCTCTGGTGGGAACTGCTTTTGTGAAGAGCGACCTTGGGTGACATTTTCTCTCTCGACTTGTTTCTCCCCTACAGGTATATTGACCTTTGACCTCTGCATCTCTTCCTGTCATTCTTATCGCCGGGAATAAAAGTAGTAATCCCTGATCCTGATGCCACTTTAGCAATAGCAGTTGTTGTTGTACATTAATAAAAGTAAAGAGTAGGCCTACATTTATTTGTTTTTACAGGAAAAAAAACACTGACACGAGGCCTAAGTAAATATGGGGAAAGATAAATAAATTAGTGCTGTCAAAATTAACGCGTTAATTTTGTCGATTAATTTTAAAGAATTAACGCGTTAAAAAAAATTGACGCAATTAACGCGGTTTTGTTTACTTCCGGTGGCGGCCGCCATTTTGGATGTGGCAAAGTAGAGCTTTGTTTCCCAGATATATTAGTGTGTGTGTGAATGGGTGTATAAGAGGCATTAACTTAAAGCCCTCACGGAGACTGCGCCCTGCACGGTCGCCCACATTGCCCATAGCTAAAACCGGCCCTGCTTGTATTAGTTTACGGGCATATCTGCCACATCCAATATGGCGGACCGGTTAACGTATCGCAGCAAAAAGTTGCCCGACGGCTCGTTGGACAAAAACAAGGCAATTTGCACAGTTTGCAAAGCCGAATTTAAATTTCACAGAAGTAACATGACTTTAACATATCACCTCAAAGCAAAACACCCAGTCTACACTACAGGAGTGTGGCACTCCTCAGTATATTTCCT
The DNA here is from genome assembly GCF_000972845.2 of Larimichthys crocea. NCBI lineage: Eukaryota > Metazoa > Chordata > Actinopteri > Sciaenidae > Larimichthys > Larimichthys crocea. The sequence goes on along the minus strand of NC_040018.1, from coordinate 22,439,269 downwards.
CATTCTGGCTTTTTTCTGTTTGCACTGTGCATATGTGCACCATAAGCCAATAAAATGAATGAATTTAAATATACTTTCTGTGTTTATTCTACATTAATTTGATCATTTTACATAAATAAATATTCATTATAAGCTTCAGTCTCAGAAAAATGTATTTAATTTATTGATACATTTATTGATAGATTAATCGCGATTAATCGCGATTAATTACAGAAATTTTTGCGATTAATTAGTTAATTTTTTTTAATCGATTGACAGCCCTAAAATAAATAAATAAATATTTTAAATATAAACAATTTTAATTATAATACAGTATTATTTGGAACAAAATAGAAGAGGTGTTAATAGGCATGGTAAATAGAAATCCTATTTACCATGCCAATCATAAATATCTTTCATCACATCAACTGTCAGTGAAATGTCAGTTTGCAACATGAAATAAGTAATGAAAAAAGCATTTCAGTGATATATATGAATTACTTGTCCTTTTAGAAGAGTTTATTTCTCTGCTTTAAGTTCTTAGATATTTGTTTTAAACAGCGGATCTGCCACTCAACATTACACAGGAAAAATCTTAGATACCTTACTTTAAAGCACCCTTGTATGACTTTTAATCACAGCCCTCATGCAAGTTATCGTATAATTTACTGTATCACACAATGAGGGTGCTGGGCTCAATTAAAATAAAACCCAATTCCCACATCACAACATCGCATTTTGAGACTTGCCATCTTTTCAGTTCTCACTCTGACCTCAATGTCTGGTTATTTCTCCTGCTTTAACAGGTAACATTGAGTTCTATCACTGACATTTTCTGCTGAGATGGTGTTCCCAAAGATAGGATACATTTTGGGGTATACTCTGACAACAACAGCTTCTTACAGCATTGTTGGGTCAATCACAAAGGAACATGTTGCCAGGAGACAATAAAATAAGATTTTGGACCTGTCAGCCACTGTATTTGTGCTATCTTTACTCAAAAATATTGACAGACGGCATGACAGTTATCTCAAAAGAAATTCTTGAAAATGTTCACCAAACTAAAAAGATGGTGCTTTCTTCACAATCCACACACAATCCAGCAAACTTTAATAAAGCAAAGCTTGGGCTGTACTGGTAAGTTGATTAATGACTGAAGTAGGGGCTATATTTTTCAAACCACTCCCAAAGTGGGAACTTGCTTGCAGTTTTCCTAATGGTTTACAAAAGCCGCTCGAGGGGGCCGGGCAGGTACAGTACAGGGAGCATCATCTGTTCCCAAGCAGATTATTTACACTGTGCCTTTATCAGCCATCTAATGCCAGGCTATTAGTCATCACAGTGCAGATGACAAGCCCCGGAAACTGAACATTTACTGTTAAATGGTGATGAATAGAGCACCATTTCAATGGTCATACATCAACCAGGCATCACATTGATCTCTCATCCCTCTTAGGATGGTGGAGTTAATATTTTTTGTATACATATCATTTGAGCGTCACATTTCAAGTTACGGTTATACTAAGCATGTAACAATGAAGAACTGAAGTTTACATCCACTATGAGTTAATAAAAGGCAAAGAAAGAGTTCAACTAATACTTCCAGTTACTGCTTGCAATCTAAATAGAGGTTAGTATTTTATTAATCTTGTTTTAAATTAGTTTAATATTACTAAATATGATCAATAGTACACAGAAATGTAAGTTTTGGCCAAAATTGGTTGGCATCTTTCCAACAAATAAGCAGAAGAGTATATTGAGAATTTTGATTCATACCCTCCACTGCAATCTTTAACTGTATGCTCTGAAAGCATAAAACATTTTATTAAAATGAAATGTTTGCAGTAAAAAGAAGCAGTGCAACGATTGGCTCGTGCTTTTAGTTTCTCAGCTTAGTGTCTGGCATGGAAGACTCGCCTCAATCAGTGGGCATGAAATCAGTATGTGGTTACTCTGCTTGGGTTTGCTTGTTGGCTAATTTCTCTCCACCCTACACTCACACAAGTCAACTGTGTGTGTGGATGTATGCATGTCTGCGTGTGTGTGGTCATGCAACTGGAGGGAATCCCTGGCAAAGAGCCGGCAACTCTCTCAGCAAACACAGCGGGAGTGTTTGGACTGTAAACACACCAACATTCAGCCTCATCCATACACAGCCATGATGCACCAGGCTTTACTTCCCCCCTCCGAAACTCTCATTGCACACACACAAGCATAACCATGCCAGCAACTCTCTCTGGCTCATACACATACATTTTGCATAGATTGCATGTGTTATGCATGCCACCAATCTCTCATTTTTTTTTGTACATGTGTGTGTGTCTTTATGCTTCTGTACGCATGTGTGGATATAAGAGAGTTCGACAGGGACGTCCCTGTACTTCAGTGTGTGGATCCCACGACAGCCTGGGGTGGCACATCCATCTATGTCTTTTTGCCAAATTTGATTTTAAATATTTATCACACCATACATCTTGGCTGAAACAAATTGCTGGCAAAGTGCTATTGTCTGTGAAACATGTAGTAAGAAGGATGGAGGCTTTAGAGGGAACATCAATGTTTCATTTGGTAAAATATATGACTGGGAAGTGTATGTGCAACTACAGCACTTTTTAACACTAGAGGATGACACAGAGGTAAAACTTTCTGAATCGCATTCTTCCTATGGAGTAAAGTATTTTGAGATTAGATGATCATCATCATACTCTTTCTAAAGCTGCACACTGTATGTGCACATTCACATTTAAAGGGCATTTGTATTGCTTACAAAGCCCTTATAGTAAAGTTGTCCTTGTTTAAAATGGCACAACAAAAGATTTCAAGAACAATATGGTTGTTTAAGATTTTTAATTAAGCTTCCTGCATAATAAGATTGTTTTGTTTTTGTAATAATATCTGAAGAAGTACAACAAAGTAGAACATATGCAGCAGTACATCATTAATCATATCAGTGCACATAAAATGGTACATTTTCACTTGAAAAGAAAGAAACAGGAAGAAATACTAGACACATACAGATACATATATATGCAATTGCATCTAAAATGTGGAATACATTTATGGTATAGTAAAAGTTATTTATGGGAATTAACATGTATACTGCATTTACCACTCTTAAAGCAAGTGTTGACTCAGCATGCCAGCAGGGCTCCAGATCTCCCGCTGTGACTGCACTGCAGCCTGCAACATTTGCTGAAGCTTTTTTTAATCCAGTGGAAGTTTTCTTTTCTTTTTTAAACAACAAACTTTGTATTTGTTGCTTATATTTAGACCTGAGAGGTACCATAGCTCAGTGCAGGCACCATATTATACTGTTAACCGCTGAGCAGCTCCTTCAAGTGCCTTACCCGAGGGCATTAAGACAGTGGTTGTTGAGATAGAGGAGAGCAATGCTCATTCGGTTTCTCATTCCTCTGTGCAGGGAAACCAATATATTGGTTACTGTTAACTGTTGGAGTAACACTGGGCCAAATTTAGAGTAATGGCAGCTTTTACAGCAAACAAAAGATGATGTACAGCTTACCTGGGGACAGGAAAGCCACACCATGCCCATGCTGGATGATGTCAAAACAGCAGCAGTGCCAAGTGACTCAAATATTGCTCCACTTTTGTTACATAGCTGTGCTCAAGGGAAGGTGCTGCCACAGGTTTGATTTACTACATTGGCTTCGCTCTGAACAACACACATTTCTGTATTGAATTTTTGTATTGTATTTTGTATTGTATCACATGATACAAAACTGTAATAGTAAAACACTCTACTTGCTGTCAATAACAGCAAGTAGAGTAAAATAGACAACCACAAAAAATAGACATCAACATCCCACAAATGCAACTGGAAATACTAAGAAAATAAATGATGGGCTCTAGTCTTTTTGGAGAAATAATCCACACACTCTGTACCCTTCATATCACTTGAGGTAGAATTATCCAACTGAATGCTTCCACTAAATCCTTCTAACCTGCACCTGTTTTACAGTCCCACAGAAGGATATAAAAGCAGCATCATGCAGTATAATGCATCAACTACAACTGCTTTTGTTTTTTCTTCCCAAATTGACTGATGACTCTGTTTGTGTAAAATATATACAGTATAGATTTGTACATATTTTCCCATTTTTATTATTCATAGTTAAAAATGAATCTGCTTGTGGCTACAAAATAAATATTCCATTTAGTCATCTCAATTTATACAATAAATCATACATTTTCTTTCAGTTGGCTTGTGTTCAACCTCTAGATGACCACATGATGGCGGTCTTGTCTTTTGTAAAACAAAAGATTGCCGTTCACAAAAAAAAAAAAGAGCATAAGAATATCCTTACCTTTAGGACAGCATATTGTACATGTAAAAATATTAGATTTAGACATGTTTTATGATTATGTCCTCAGTGTGCATAGTTTCATACTAATATTTCACTTTGTACATGCAAAAAAAAAAAAAAAGAAAGAAAAACTACCATTTCCAATCACTGACCTCCACTGACTGAAGGAAGTAGTGTTATTAGTGCTGTTTTTGCATTAATATTTACCACATGGCCTGGAGTGCTTGACAAGTTTGGTGGTGCATGCATTGATACTAGCTGTGAGGCATGATACCTGTTTATCTTCCTTGGCAACAGCAACATCTCACTAGATGGCACTAGTGTAGCACAACAGCTGGGGGAACAGCTTCTGTGCTGTTGCCATTGTTTAAGTCAACATCATTCCCTTAAATAAAGGGCTGGCTAAAAATGCAGCAGTGATTAATTACCAATTCAGTAATGGAACACAGTATTATCCAGTATTCAAAAAGAGGGCCCCAAATGGTGTCGTGCGACCAAAACAGCACAAATACAAAGTGAATCAGGAGCTTTAAGACCATTTGGACATGCATGCCACCAAGCCTCTCAGCACATAAATATGTATTACATCTGCAACTCAATTAGGCACAGTGAAATCTGGCCTTTAGGGTAGAAACCTGTGAACTTGCATAGATTTGCCCTAACCACTATGATCCTTTGGCTGTACAATGTTTGCTATTGCTGATAATCATCCAAGCTGACCTGTATGGAGGTTGTAATCTAAGATATACTTTTGATCTGCATGCACTACAGGATTAAAGCTGCTTGTAAACACCTGGCCAATGCCATAAAAATGGATCAAGGTCTGGCAAATAGCTTCATTACAGTCAGCCGTGTGGAGCTGGCATATGCAAATATCCCAGAAATCCAAATGGAGAACTGCAGCTTCATTAAATTTGGCAATAAAATATTTGCAATACCTCATTGGCTTCTAATGGCCATAATGAGGAGTATGACTGAATCAAATCGCTGTGCGTTAGATTTAATTTGTTTGGCATTTCACAGATGGGAATGCATTTAGAACTGTGAGTAGACATGAGAAGTCATTACAAAACCAGGACATAGACGAAAGCTTGCCTTGTGGTGAGTCTGTGTCACCACAGACCCACAAAGGGCTCCACTCTTTCCAATGGAGATGTTTCCCAGAATGCTTTTATGGAATATGCAGAGGCCCGAGCCTCAACCACATAGTGGAAATGCCAATGGTTGATTTTACCATATTGCGTTTCAACATATTAGGTTACCGGAACTTAATTAATGCGATTCCATTCCCTATAAGTATCTGCAGCTGGCTCTTGTCCAAGCCCAGATAAGATTGGCTGCAGACTAAGCATGCCTACTAAAAAGATAGCAGAGGAATAAACAATGAAGCTGCTTGTCAACTGTGAAAAGAGGTAAATGCAGAAAGAAAATGCCAGTCTAACACTGTTTTGCAGAATTTGCATTATATGATTGAAACAGCACATGGCAAATTATTGAAGGGCAAATCAAATAAAGATATAGTGTGAGTTTTGGTCAAACAAGCAGCTGATAAGCCACAGCTTAATGAGGGACTGAGTACTACTGTAAGTCTCAATACAACAGCATCCAAGTGTAGCTACTATAACCTGGAGAGAGCAAATAGCATCTTCAGAAAGTGATGCCTCACACCATACTGTAAGTCCCTTATGTTTTTGTTAACTCAATAAGCACCAACCAAAGTGACACACATGGGTTAAAAAAGATTGCCTCATTCAAGGACTGTTTGCTTTGCTTTTTATAGCACAAGTCAAATATGCCCCTGCATATGTCTGCCAACAAGCTACCAAATGTTGTGTGTACAGTAACAGCTCGGTAGACACAGGAAAAAAAATGCACTGCTACATGTTTTGTGCAAGATTATAGTAAACGGATTTATCTTTCTATGTATTTTAATCTTAGATAAGTTCATACAACGTGTTATCCTGCAGTAGTAGAAGCCAAAACAATCAAAAATCAGTGCTAACAGGAAAGTGAATAATGAAGACCACAGCGGAGGAACAATGCACAGAAGAAAGCAAATGATTATATCCTGTCGGGAGAATAAGACTCAATTTGATCACATATTTTCCTTTTCAGAGCACAACTGCAATCTATTCTATATACACAAACGAGCTAATCAATTACAACCCCCAACTAATGTAAAGATGCTTTTCATACACAGCCCCCTCACTGTGCATAGCTAAGATAAATTGGCTGTGACCCAAGCATGACCCTGGCTGATGTTCATGAGACCATTAAATTTCCTGCAAAGAGGGTGCAGTGGGGTTCTGTGTTTGTGTATGTGCATTTGTATGTGTGTGTAGGTGAGTGTGTGTCTATGCATGCATGCGTATGTGAGTGAGATTGAGGGAGACAGAAAGAGAAATAAAATGAGAAAAGGGGAGGGGGGACAGAAGAAGACAATGAAACAGAGTGAGAGGTGCATAATACAAGACGCTAGTTACAAGGTGCTAGTTTATTTTCTTTCTTGCTTATAACAGGTATTATTTGAATACTGGCCATCCCTTTTATAATGAAGCTATTCAGCAGATCTTGGTCTCTTTTTGTATAGGTTCAAAGTTCAAAGTGTCTTTGTTGTCCCTTACAGGAAACTGGTTTATGGCCAGAATCATACAAAAGACACAAAACAGCTAATCATTGATAGACAACAGGATGTAGTAAACAGTGAGTGATTAAAGTCAAAGTACAAACAAAAAAATAAAAATAAAATAAGCATTCAGTTAAATACTATTGTCATCTTAGTGAACTTCCTCAGGAATTGCTTTGATAATTTAGTTATTAGTCCGGGCCATCTTTATCTGAAATCTTAGGTTCTAACAGTCTAACATCATCCATCAGTAATTCTTTATCCAGCATATCTGAGACCAATATCTATTAATTATTAAGTTAAGCAAAGTAGCTAAGCTACAAAGCTACTTATTAAGACATTACATCCACAACAACTACTCTAGAGTAAAACTAGTTACCTATAGAACAGGCTAGTATCATTGTAATAGTACATACTCTTTGCAATCAATAATTAATCAATGGGTGAATGAAATGTAAAATGAAATATAGAAATATAGACTATATATCACATACGTACGTACTGTTGTTGCTGTTTAAAATAATGTAGCTGTCAATGAACAGTTGGGATGTGGTTCACAGAAAATATTGTTCATGCCTGACACACATAACTGATGAAGGATGAAATGAATATACTATAGCTCATTTTGACCCATTTAAAGGTCGATGTAAAGTTCCAAAAAAAAAAAAAAGAGTAAAAGAGGAGAGTAATAAATCTTAGGGTCAACAAGCATGTACCAAAATGTGTACAATACAAAATAGAATCATTAATTATTAATATTCCCATCTATATTTACTGTAAACTTTGTGTTGTTTTCATAGAGATGAACAGGGTAAACATATTGTAGATGTGTATAAAGTTTCTAGTACTGTGGGAGTCAAAGCAGTATAATTAAGGTATCATGTTAAACAATATCTTTTGCCTTAAGCAAAAAAGATTCATAAATACTTGCATGCAGGTTAAAAATGATTGTGAATAAAAGTTAGACATTTCACAGTCACTGTCAGCTACAGGCATTATAATCTTAAAGCTAAAAAGGAGAATGGTCATCCATCTCTCTCTACGATTTCTATGATGACACCAGAGCGACTTTATTAGTTGAACCACATAGGAGTTTGGTAAGAAAGAAAAATGACAATGACTATTTGTATATGTCTGTTGCTGTGTGTACATGTTGAAGGCAAAGGACTAAGGATTCAACTCTAGTCCAAGACATGTTTGTTTTCTGTGTGGTGTTCCAATCTTTATAATTGATTTCTGCTCCGAAACAAGCAGACATGTAGGCTAGGCTGTGTGATTGGTATTGAGGCAAATTGCAAAAGAAGCAACTGACAGTAATGTGAGGTCACCATGCGAGGTCACCTGAGAGAAATACATGAACGTCATCTACATCCATCCATGTGAGAGACTGTAGAAGAAAATGGTCTGAAATTCCTCAAAAATGATCCCAATTTGTCCATTCAATTTAGAAAATCAATCACTCTCCCACAGGCAATCCATTCATTTCATATAATACTGACAAATAAGACAAACAGGATGGTCTCTAGTATTTCGCAAATAAAAGCTGCTAACAATTTAAGTTAGCACACACTACCCATCAGCTGCAAATCACAGCCTAACACTGCAGTACATCCCACCAATTACTGTAATGCCATTGGCACTGTAGAGATCAGCTGTACAATCGTTAGCTTATATTAGCCAACAGACATTGAGTGGAGCATGCCACGGGGGTAATGTGAATCTTTACACATGTTGCAAGCAAAATGAAGACAATTATTTTCGTTGCACTGCATCTAACTATGTGCAGACTGCTGTGTAGTGTGTGTCGCTGATCCCTCTAATGTATTATCGCAGTGTCCATGGATTCAAGGGTCAGCCCTTGTAGCTCTGGGGTATGACCTCGGTGTACTGTACTTATCCCACGGTGTTAAAACACTTCCACTCCACTGTGCTTCCTCTCACAGAGACATGTGGACATAGCGAGAGGCCCCCACCACAGCAGTTTGTCATGTTAACATAATCCAGAGTGATGTCTGGTTAATTTGTTTCCATATTCTAATAACCTTGCATATAAATAGTTACTACCAGCATGTGTGTTTCATGTATTTCCACCTCTTGAGCCTCTGAGGAAATTAGCATTTGAATTTGTAATCATGTCCCTTTTTAAGTTGCATCACATGCAGAGGCTGAAACGAGGAGACAATTAACCTGCACGGCTAAGTGGACAAGAGGATCTGACAAAAATAGCTCAGAGGAAAAATGAAGTCAAGTTACATATTTCATGTGCTGTTCTAATCAGGTTGGCTGTGGGTAAAGACTTCATCAGCCAATCTCAGTGACATGTGCTGTAATATGATACGTTTTCAAACAACTGATGCAGCACACCTACTACAGGACAATGTAACACAACGTACACTTGAGAATTAGTAGACACACAACATAGTTTCAGTGTAAGCTGTACCCTATATACATACCTATGAAATGGCTGCTTATGTGACATTAGAGAACAAATTCCCCCTTCAGTGTGTGAGAGAAAATACAACTGTCGTCAGGTAAAATTCTTAAATGTGTGAACATATCAGGAAAGAAAAAGAAAAACAGTCTTATTTTAGCTGGGTGACAATACAATTTGCCATTATCCAAAGTGTTTTTGTGTGACTATACTAGCTGAAGGTTCTGAAAAATTGTCTCAGTCCCTGGAGGAGCATGTAATCTTTCAAGTTGAAAGCTTGAAAATCACCAAAATAGGATGTACGTTTTAATGTCCCTTCCTGTGCTGAACACATATAGTGAATTCATGTGAAAGCAAAACAGCTCAAAATCTTTAACAGACAGTAAATAAGCACCAGGATGTATATGTTCACAAATGATATTTCTTTGTCCACATACAGTATTTTCCACATAGCTTCACATTAAAGGTATGCTTGTTTTGTATCTAGGTTTGTATGAGGATTCTGTCATGTTGCACAAAGTGAAGCATCATGAGTAGCAGTTCAGAGGGGCAGAAAGTCAGGGTTATTATTAATAAGTGGAGGAAAAAGAACATTATACTGGCAAGCTGGCTCATGAGCCAGCAAATTGAGCTTGCAAGTACTAAAACACCACAGAGGTAGGTCATTAAGATACACAGCTATGGAGCTAAGAAACACAGTTGTTACCAAAAAGATTCTGTGTACTTCAGAAAATATGTTTTCTTGGTTTATACAACAACAGAACAGGTTCTCTATGCAGGCAGTGACTCTATGCAGAAGCACTGTAGCGTTGAGCAATCTTTAGAAAACATATTAAGCTTCAAACCAAGGTCTTCAGCTGCTTACTCTCCCCAAATACAAATGCTTAAAGCACTTAACCTCCAATCTGGGAGATTTATTTTTGTCTGTTGGAGAACTATTAAACTACTGGGTTCTGTGTGGAAGCACAAATGGTTTTGCAAACATCAGCAAAGGACCATTGAGAGGTTGAAGAGGCCCTTGAAATGGTGAAATTTTTACTGATAAATGGTTGCCATGCAGTAAAAGCCAGAGATTGTCAACTACTGATTTAAATGTTCCACAAATTATTAATGACAGAACAGAATACCATGCAAATGATATTTTGATGATTAATAACAACGGCACAAGAAAAGGCAACACTGACTTCAGCCTGTTCAGATGCTTAGATCCATGTTTGCTAAGGTTTGTGTTAGCAATCTTTCTGCTGCTCAAGGCTGCAAATTGAAAATTTAGGAGGCGTGTGATTAAGTTTTTCTTTGTGCATAAATGGTATTTCCTGGTAATATGTCAAAGTATAATATGTCAAATGTCAGTAGGAAAGAACTATTATTTTTCCCACAAAAACCCTCTGGAGAACCAGTGTCAGGATTTACCTTTTATATTCCACCCACCACCCCTGGAGAGACCATCATTAAACTGGTGTACTGACCAAATGAAGCGGTGGTCACTGACCTGAGTGGTCACCTCTTATGTCCTCATAGCCAAATAATTGGGTTTCATTTCTACTTACATATCTGAAGCTGTTTGTTTTTTCATTATCATGTAAATAATGGAAACATGGAGGCTGAGTGTATAAATATGAACTGGAATAACAAACAGTGAGTGACACTGGGAGGAAAACAGTAAATATTCAACATCTGAATAATTTGAATCTTAAAAAAACATTGAACCCCCCCCCCCACACACACACACAGAAAAAACATCACTGCCATTTTAACATGCAACGGAGTGAAAGTGTACATATCTGTGTGCACTTATGCCATGTGCATATGTGTGTGTTCATATACGCCAGGGCATCTTTGATAAACCATTGCATTATCTCCTCTGTTTATGACCCCACAGACAGAAAAAAAAAAAAAAACCCATACAAACCATGTATGAATACAAAACACGTTGTTGAGATTCACCAGTGTTACTTTATTAACACAGCAACACTGCTAAAGTATGGTACTATTAGGGTTGCAACAGAGATAAGAATGTGAAAAAAGCAATTTCCGAAAGCAAGATCTAACTAATCAACAACTCTCTTTTCCAGCCCATCTGATATACAAATTGCGCCTAATGAACCTTGCAAAATCAATTACCTAGGTAACACTTTGCATGCAAGGGAAACCAAACACTGAATGCATGATGCATACGTAAACAGACATTACTCACTGCAGATTATTTTGCTCCATTTACATTGCATTAGCACTAGAAACAGGAAAGTGACTGGTGCATATTCGTCAATCATGTTCATTTCATTAAAATGCAACTAGGCCAGATACAATTTCCATATCCACCTAAAGACTAGTTAGAGCATTCACTGTAACTTGATTAATGTTACATCATGGAGTGGACAAACAAATAACAGCCATGTGTATGTTGGAAAAGCTAGGGCACAAAATAATACAGCATAAAGTATTTAGGTGACTCCTGAATGATGGATGATGGTACTTGTTTCTGCTGATAAAGTTCTTCTTACATGCATGTTTAGCACTGACACTTTGGCATGAAATACTGTATCACACATGCTGAAGATAACATTCTTAACACATTGTTTGAACATAATGTAGTTAAGGTTCAGTCAATGTAAAGAGGGCTGCTTCTTTGTGGTGCCTTTGATTAAGCATACTGTATACCTAGACTTTATCAGGATCCTTATAGGAAGCCAGAATAAATAGTGTTTTGTAAAATGTCCTGAGGTAGAATCCGAATAATGGGAGGAGGCACCTACTTCAATGTATCTTTGTTGCATTTACAATAGTAAGTGATATGTGATCAACAATATATCATGCTTGGTTAAAAGTTGTTGAACTGTACATCAAACTTTAAAAAAAGCTGATCCACTGCTCTTCTGCAAAGTAACATAGTGGAGAATTTTCAGTTTCTGAGCAGTGAGGCACAAATCTAAATCTGGCGTCATGAATTATTAAAGCCCCCTTTATGGAGCTTTCTTCAGAGGAGAATATCCACCACAGTATAGTACAAGCTTGAGATCAAACAGAGCAGAGAAAAAGAGCCAAATGTAATGCAGAAAGTATTTCTACTAAAGTGTTCATCGTTGTTCGGCACTTGAACATAACAGCAACTTCTGTCAGATGACATATAAAAAGAAACAAAAGAGAGGCTGAGGTCTCTGGTCACATGGTCAGAGTTGGTCCCTTCCATGGCAACCATCATTTAGAGGCATACAGAGGAAATGAGAAAACTTGCTGCAGCTCACTAGATGACAAGATGATGACAAGAGAGCACATTTAGCTCTTCTGAATATCACTATACAATAAAGAGCTTTGGTTTGGAGGTGAGTGTCAATTGTGGATGAATCACTTCTGTCTGTGTCATCCAACTCTGCATGCCTTTGTGAAATAGCTTTTTGAATCTGAGCCACATTTACAAAACATTTTATCTTATCCTTAAATGTATTTCAGTTGAGTTTCTGTGGAGAAGCTGTATACAAAAGTCTTTTATGGGCTTTTTACCCATTTGATTTGGACTGGTCACACACTTGTTTCAAAGCCCACGCCACATCAAAAGGAGCTTACGCTTCTCACAGCATTATGTTAGTTGTATAGATGAGGACAAGACACACAGCCTCAAACTAAAATGGAAGTTTATGAGATAGATGGAATGCAATACAATACATTTCCTCACCACATTTGTGAATATTTATGACTGTACCCTACTTTCTTTCTATAGCATGAACTCTGATTACTTATGCCTTTGTATATGTATGCATATAAAGAGATTTACAAGAGTCTTCTAGGTTAAATGATGGCAATTAAGCCCATTTAGACATAAAAACAAGCTCTGTGAGAGCCAAGAAAAAACAATTGTGATGTATCACATAGTAATTAAACTGTTCTGCTCTCACTTATATGATATGACTGGGAATATATGTTCTTCTCGTTGCTATCAACAAAATCACTTAAATTTCTGATTAAATTCCTTAAACCAACCAAACAAACAGATTTGTCCCATTTACAAGTAATGAGTTTGTGGCCAATCGGATGCTAATGCCTCCATTTGAGCCTGATTAGGTCTATAACATAAGTTTATGAATATCATTAGGACAGATAAAGCAGCTATACAGTCGCATTGAGTCACATACAGCACTGTATACTTTTGTCTCAGTGAACAGGAACAAGTGTTTATTCCTCTCATCAAACTAGCAAAACAGAATACAGACACAAAGCTGTGTCACTGAGAATGCACTGTGATATCTGTCACGTCGAAACCATCAGTCACACTTAATCACTATCAGTTATCGCAAAATTAGATATATAGATTAAAATGTTATTATCATATCAGAATATTGGTGTTTACAACTCTTCCATTAAGCAAAAATATATATCCTAAACTACTTATATTATGATGTCATTTTCAATTCCTATGCTTTAATATTAGTTAACAAATAAGTCTACTCTGCATGCAGTGTATTCCACAACAAGGCTGACCTTTGAAGCAGTGGCAGCTGAATTACCACTCATCTAAAGTGTGTTACAGGAAATACCTAACAACACTTCAACAACACTGATCTTATCTAAAACAACATCAAACCGAGAACAATTGCAACCGCCAATCACTCTGCAATCATTCTACACCACTCAGAACTTGTAAAATCAATGCCACATTGAGGTGCTAATTAAACACTTAAAAAACAAAAACAGACTGGGACTTCTCTATTTCTTTCCAAATTACCTCACAGTGAGTTTAAGTTCTGTTAAGCATACGACTGTTACCCACATTGTGCAGTAGTTTATCTATTTTATCCAAACCTTTCCTGCCTTATCTCTGAATGGTCACAGTGTTCATGGGCATATAGGGCTTTGCCATTTTAGGCTCTTTACTCTTTACTTTTACTTCCTAGTAGGAAGTTAAAGTTTATACTGTATATAACCCCTTAATAAACAGTTTCTACAAAGTTTCTATATATGATGTGTGTACATATAGCTGAAATTATATATAATCATATATTGTTAAACACAAACAAATCTTATATTTTTTAAACCTTATGAGGACAGTTCATCATATAGGACTACAACTATTACTATTTATATATGTATTAGTTACAGTACTTCTTTGGAGGAATTATGAAAGATGAGTTTTTTTAAACACTATAACATGTCCTTATATCTACATGCACATTATAGTGTATAATACGACAACCCAGGCATGACAACCCAGTTCCCCCATAACTTCCCTACAGGTTTTATTTACTTTAATGTAATCTAACCTACTTTTGTACTCATTATACATGGTTTTGCATTATCTTTCAATATGTATCAGATCAAATGAAAAAAGGGGTATTTTTTCAGTGCAGTCAGTTATATACAGTAAGTTTAAGTACAGTATGTAAGTAAGTACAGTATGTTATGTTATGATGTTAAAAAAAAAAACTAACCATCTAAAATAAAACTAAGATATGTGAAAAAAAAACACTTTGGTTTTCTCACTTGGCAGTGGTAGAGCTATTGAAACAAAAGGTGATAGAAACAGATTTTTCAAACAATCTTTGTCTTCCTTTTGTTGAATTTCTGGTACTTAATCCTTAAACCTCATTTTTAACAGTTTTCATAAGGACTCATTGTTGAAGTAGAAATGTAGTAATGTTTCCACATAGTAAAATCTCAATAAAGTCTGGAGATAATCCTCAATAACATTCCTTCAAAGTGGTGTTAATGCTGAGTGGTGAATTTGTTAATGTTTTGAGTAGAAAGGAAATAATTTTAACCATCCTTGTATTAGGCTGGGGGCTTTTGTATTTTTGTTGAAGCAATGTATGCTGTAGGGAACTATTACTATAGTAATGTGACAGATATACTCTGCATAGTGTACTGTATATACTGCAGTGGCCGTAACATGACTAAATATATGCTGTCACTAAATTCCCTTTATGCTTCACTGCAGTTGAAACTTGGTAGAATATAAGTGAGTGGCAATCTCTTGAACTCTTTAACTTGTAATAACCATCAGAGAAAGGCGAAGTGTTCACCTCTTCAGACAGATAAACTCAGCTCCTGGAGTTAACAGCTTTCTATGGGAGAAAATGATTTTCCAATGTTTATAGTGTTTAAAACCACTATAAATTAGAAGAAGAAAGAAACGCTGATATAATTTTGTTTGAGCAGAATCTCTCCACTTCACTGAATGTGTCTATAAAATTCTCAGAGAAAAGTAGGTTGCTAAAATGGACTTAATTTGGCATGATAGATTGAGTCCATGCTTCACTGACTGTAATTGAATCTGTGACCTATTTCTTCAGAAGAAAATTGTCTCTTGGGTTATTTGTCACCATACATTTTAATGGAATTCGATAGACTGACACTGAATTTATACATTTTCATCCAATTATTAGCATTCTCTTTCCAATCTGCAGGTTGTTTTAAATTTAGTCTTTTATGCAGTAATATCTTAGCCTTAAACAAAACAGGCTCATGCTTGTCACGATGCAGATTTGTTTTTAGAAATCAGTGTATTTACTACTGCTCTTATTTGAAAGGGTGTAATGGAAATCAGCACAAACACAGCACTGAATGACAGGACACTGTGGTGGACTAGAGTGCTATTTATTTGGTGATATTACTCACTTTAAATCCCACCAGAGATCAGCTGCTAAGATGGAAAGCACAACACAAGCCAACCATGTCCAGTTGTTCCCAGACTGAATGTCTCTATTAAAAGAGATCATTGTTGGTTCTTCTGGGCTTCTATAAATAATACATCTCTCAATTTACTGTAACAAGCATCACTGAAATAGTTTGACATATGCTAAAATATAAAAGGACAATCAATATTCCAATCTTTCAGCAATCCACCTGTCAGTCAGGTTGAAGTGAACTGAAATCGAGGCAGTACAGTAATGTAAAACACGTGCTACTCAGAGCTGCATCAAGTGTGTATCATTCTTATTACTTACTATGCTTTGTGAAATACCTGATGAGAATTGGTGGCAAATAAAACAAACAAACAGACATTTAAGTATTTGAAGTTTCCTTTTTTTGTGCAGTTCTGTGCAGTAAATCATGTTCCGTCTCTTATATGTCAGTCTACAAATGATTGCAAATAAGAATTAGCATGTGTAGTTTAATCTCACATAAACATCATATATACCACTGTATAACATAATAAGCATCATCATTTCAAATGTAGGCTGATTAAAAGAAATAAGACATGATGGTGCAACCTGACCCTGCATGTGTTATCGGAGGTTACTGTTCTCCCATGGTTTGACCTGATACTGTATGGGAAGGACTGCTTCCCTTGACCGAAGACATTAACCAGGGAAAAAAGGTTATGTCAAACATTCAAATAAAAAAAAGTAGAGAGAGAACTGTCATTCTTCAGGAACACCCAAGGCCACAGAGGGTAAAGCTATGCAGCCTCTCCAGGCCCAAAACTGGACAAGTTAGGTCACAGTCATCTGCTAAACATTTTCAAAATTCAAACCAAATTACTTTCAATTACATTTACTGACATTATGCTAAGCTCCAAGTTAATCTCTCAACTCTTCTACAGCCACGCTAGTGGCTCTGTGATGCTTTAAGCTAAATGTTAATGTGAGCATGCTAGTGTGCTGATGTGCTGCATGTATAATTCTTACCATGTTTACCATCATAGTTGTTGGCATGCTAAACCGACTAATTAGACACAGCGTACAGCTTCATAAATGTCATTTGGTTTGCAGATATCTAGTCATAAATAAAACTACTGGACAAATTTTGCTGGTGCCAGATGAAAAGTCTAATGTTCACCAAAGAGATTACAATTTATTCTGAGGGATACATGAATGTGTGCACAAACATTTATTCCAGTCCATCCAAGAGTTGTTTGGAGTTTCAAGATGTTTAATTGCAAACCACAAATGTCAATCTCATGATGGCACCATGGACAAGACAAAGGATCACCAAAGTCATTAGGATACATCCACAACCATGAATATATTTACAAAATTTTGACCTGGTGGTTCCACTAGATGAAAAGTTTGGTGATCCATATATTTATTCAGATTAATCTTCAGGGCATATCTATAACAGTCTTCATGGCATCCATCCAATGATTAATGAGATATTTTAGCCTGGACCAAAGTGATGCCCTGACCAACCAACTGACTAACACTGCTATACCTCGATCGAGTGCCTCTAGCATGGCTAAAAATGATATGTTGACACTCTCTATGTATTCACCAACTTTATTATGTTCCATTTTTTCGACTAAGAGGCAATGGCTGTCACCTACAGCTGGGAATTAGACTAAATCAGTATTAAGATAAATCTCCTCAGGTGCACATCTAGCACCCAAAATTGGGGAAACAACAGGAGAAATCTGTTAACACAGACATGTTCCAAAAAAATAGCTACACCTTCACTGCCTAGTTCCACTGACATCAAATCCACAGGGGCTTTGGCCAGAACAGTACCATCCAATTTTAAACTTTTCTTAACATTCACACACAATCTTATGCATAATTACTGACTACCACCAGTCATTCCCATCCTGACATCCAGTACACTGCATTCGGTGGTGGTTCAGTTCTTTAGCTCCCAATTCCCTGCAGAGATTCAGGAGAGGATAATAAAAAAATCCTCACCTAAACAATTCTTTTTTTTTAGAAGACTGCAGTAATGAACCTGTAGTCATAAAATGGAAATTTATAATTACACGACTTAATGTAAGTGTGGCCTCTAATGATAAAGTACCTCTGGTGGTAAAATGCAATTAGTCGGGGCACCAACCAGTCTGGCACAGCTGATGCCATCAACTGTCATACATACATTTATGCGAATTATAAAGTTCAAAACTGAACAGACTCAGCTGATAAAAGGCACTTAACTAATTATGGATTGTTTCAGTGTCCTCTGCTTGTTCAATTAAGTCAAACAGAGAACGTTTCTCTCCTTCTCTCACAGCAAACCGCTGTTTATCATTAAAAGTTCAATTGGTTGACTCTCGGTGGAAATGTTATCCATATCATGCTAATGAGTTCCTAGATGTTTTTGTTATAATTAATGCTACTAATTCCTGTTAATTAATTGTTGCTGAGGCTCGCTCCATCTGCTGAGTTGAGGAAAGTAAAATTGGGTCATTGCAAAAAATAACTTGGTTATAATGAAATATGGGTCTAGTTTTCCTCCCTAATTTGTTAAGCAAAATGCCTCAGCAGTCTGCTTAGTAGCAGATGAAAGCTAATGTTTGCACTGGCAACTATTTTGCATGAAAAAATCATTCTGTTAAATGGTTTATCATATTTATGCACAAGTAAAATGCCAGTGGCAGTCAAATACATTACAGAGTATTATACTGCTCAGATGTAATGAGCTAACAAGTAACATCTGAATCCAATGCAGCAGAAAGAAGTCATTGCATTAAAACTGTTTAGCCCCACAGAAACCAACAGAAATGCCATTAGCAGATCATGTTAAAAGATATTAATCTGAAATATATACTCTCAGTCAGTCCCAAATGGGAGCTGGCAGCTGAGATCAATCTGGAAATAAAGAAGGTTTGTTGATGAAGAGGATGATGACAGAAATGACTCTGCTGGCTAAAGACGAATCCAGTCAAATGTAATTTGAGCCTGGTATATAGTATACTTACCTCCATGTGCTTCCTGTTGTATTTGATCATTTTGTGAACCTTCAAGATGCTCAAACACTAAGTGTTAGACTGAAACTGCATGAAGTAGCAATGGTGTTCATCCAATTTCAGCTGTTTATCCTGTATTCAGCCGTGGCCTTTCAGATGTGTACACTGGAGCTATGTGCAAATATTTGAGACTGGAATGTGTTTGAAACTGCAAGTCAAAGCATTAACATTCACTGACTTAGACTGAAAAAAAGCTTTGCCTAGTGGCTCACCCATTTTGTGTTCTGTTGCTGCTTATGGCTAAGAAACCAAACTGACCAGAAACCCTTGTATAATGTAATGTGAACCAATGCTGTAGTTCTGCAATAAACGCTATCTATGTGATGCCTCGGTGTAATAGGATACATTTAAATTTTAGAACATGCCAGAGAAGCCTGAGCTTATGGACATTTTTACACAGATGGAGGGGCAAAATACTATATTATCGTGTCAAGAAACAGGCAAGAGACACATGTTCCCTATAATATTAATCCAGCTTTCCAAAGATGAAAACATAGCCTTTGCCTGGTGTGACATGGCAATGATGTAGACTGTAAGATGTTCAAAAATAGTTCTGAAATTCTGGATACACTTTAATGTACTTTTACATAAATGTATTTGAACCCTAGAGGTGCTGTCAACCTCAACACTCCTATAAAAATGTGGCACATGTATGACAGAGTACATCTTGATTACCTATTTGTAGAGCGTTTTTTTTTAACCTCGAGGCACCCCCTGCATGGTGTCACTTAATATGCAGGGACACAGCGTATTTCTAAGACAGATATATTGATATTTGTTTGTTCTGCTTTCAATTGAAAAATAAATTGAATAGGTGTGAAATATGCCATCCTGTCTGTGTAGTCTGTTGGGAGCTTCCTCTATGCTTTTAAAAAAAGGATTACACAAGTACGACACACTCAGATAGACATGACAACTAGACAACTGTGGTTTTGAGATTTAAAAGCCCCCCCTCCCCCCCACAAAAAAAAAAAAAAAAAAAAAATTGGGGTCACTGGAAAGAAAACACTGAGAAAGTCTGTTGCAGACAGTCATTAAATATGTCTTAAATACCATTCCAATTGCTCAGAGAACAATTAACTGTGTTGTACCACTCGGAGATACAGTGTGATCAAAACTGCATTTCCCTGTCTGATGGTATTGTTTAGCAAATGTCGGCGCTATTAAAACTGGCACTGTTGTGGAATATTAACTATATTCCTCTGAGATGTTATTGAGCCAGTAGTCTGTCAGACAGACAACAGCAGCTACCAGCCAAAACCAACATAATGATAATGTATCCAGATCTCTCTCCCTCTCCTAACGCTCTCTCTCTCTCTCTCTCTCTCCCTCTCTCTCTCTCTCATTTTAGAGGGCTGGTCGAATAAATTCATGTCTCCATTTAGAAAAAGCACAATTTCTATAACCGAACAAATACCACTGATGCGTGCCAACAAATAAAGCTAGCTTGTAAAGAGACTGTGAAAGAGCATAATTAACAGCATCTGTGGCATTTTATGTGCTGCTAAACATAGCAAGCATATTTGCTAACTCAAACCAATTTTACTGGTGAAATAGTCAAAGTAGACAGGCCACTAACTTGAAAACCAACCTAGCAACAAGGAATGGAGGAGCCCATTTATCATTTCTCTCTACAAACAAGCAGAGACAGTGTGTGTGTGTGTGTGTGTGTGTCTGTGTGTCATACTGCAGTATAGTCAGAGGCGAGATGATCGTTTCATTCTCTGCTGATTATGAGACGGTAAAGATTTTCTATACTTTCCTTACAGCTAGTGCCAACTGTCAGTAGCTAGTAACTGTAACCTGTGAATGTGATGGATGATAATTATTCTTTCCCACTGATCAGTCAGACTTTGACATTTGACTTGAGGCACTCCGGTGTGCCACAGTACACACTTTAAAAAGCACCAAAAAATAGAAAAAAATACTTATCTGTACATTGCGTTAGACATCCATAGCCTGATGAATAAGCAAATATGTCTCTATGTACTATCTTCAGGCTGCTCTGCGTAGTGTTGTCACTCAACATTAGTATTCCTGTTTGATGTGCTTGCCGTTTATTCGTGTGTAGATTTCTTCTTATACAAGAACAAAGGGGATGCTACACTAGATATAGTGTAGTATACTGCGGGATTTTGGTTCCATAGGAGACTGGGTTGTGTTATAGTCCATGTCACATGAATTATGATCGGCACTATACACATGACAAATCTACACATTTATCATCTGAAGTGTACATCCTGCAGGAGATCATGTATTCCTACACATCACACCAGGTGTGAGGAGCATGGTGATGCCAACAATTATATTGATCTATGTTTGCTTCAAGGCCTTTTCCTGTGCTACATTTCATTATCTTTTTGATAAGATGCCCATTTTAGACATGAATCTTTAACACTGCTGAGTTCATCTGTTATCTACTAAAGTAATGTATTTTTGTCTCTGTTACAGAAAAGTTCCATATTGACTCCTCGACTGGAAAGAAGATAGAGCGGCAATTGGTGTCTGGCACAAAGACATGAAGTGAAACCTTTGTTTCCTCCTCACCACAGTGGCAGCACTACTGCAGAACAGTGGTAAATTAGGTAAAAGTGACACCAGTTTTCTCACAGGCTGCCTCGGGCTGAATTTTAAAGAGTAACTTAGCAACAAACTGAAAAACATTTTTTTCTCTAATCTCTCCTGATTCAAAGTTTTAAGTTTGAGTGCTAATAAGTACAGTCACAAATGTGCCATGCTGCAAGTATAAATTCATAAAAACAGTGACATCACTTTATACTCACCACACCTTGAGTACACACTCACTTCCTCAAGATAAGAACTGCAACACCTGCATGCTGGCAAAAACAAGATTTCCAGCTGGTGATGAGTTACTGAATAACAGGATATGACAATGAATTAGAAAATGACTATTAAATTACTATTTATCGCAGTACAACAGTGCCTGAGCCACTTCTTGTATAAAAATATGTCAGAATTAAAGAGCAATCTAACATCCTATTTTGATGAGACACAACACGCACACAAAAAAGCATTGTGAATAGAGGTGTTCACTACGCACTGAAATAGTAGCTTTTAGCAGTCAAGCTCCTTTCACTGGTACATATATACTTTTGTGTGAAAAGCATAATATAAGACAGTGCAAGCCACAGAAACATAATAATATTAGAACTGCACCAACACACAAATTTCATACTTCATATATTTATATGTCAGTACAAGGGAACAACTGTATTTTCTCCATAAAAAGGAGAATAACCTGTATAACAAATAAATAGATAGCATAATAGCATAATAAAGTGACTGTACATGCACCAAAAAAGTGGATATAGTTGTAAATTATTACACTTTAACTTTAATTTCTTGTTTAATTCATATTCTGCCCACATGCTGCTGTTTTAAATAAATTGTTTTGTAAGATTTTCATCCTTTCAATAACTGGTATGAACAAAAGCTCAACTGATGATTTGATGAATGCAATTAGTTCCTAAATTGACAAATTACAGCTATGGGCCAGTGACAGTTATTACAAATGGTCTTTTCAAACATCACACATCAACATGTAAAATTGCCAGATCAGTTATAGAGTGAAGTGTGTGTCTGGCACTACAGAGAGCTAAGCTGAGCAAAGACAGAACGAGAGAAATCATGTCTACAGAGCAGTTACACAAACTAAACACTCTCCTGCCTATGCTCAAAGAACAGAAATTCAATATGGATATAATCTTCCACTTGACTACTTTACAAGGAAATTATTGCCCTTGTCTTAATACAAGGCTAAGAGCTACAGCATTAAAATGTATTTATTAATTTCCATTAAATGAAGCAATTGTCATTACCATTGGCATCAGCGAATAACAATGATACACACTGTTGCCTCAGTATGATCTGGGATGAGAAAGACCTCATAATCCAATCCACAAGGACTGTAGACTGTGTCTGAGTAAGGTGACCTCTGCTTTACTGTGGCAGATCTTTCAAAACACATCCACATCTAGACCTGCCGCAGCGTACAAAGACCGCCTTTGTTCAACAAAGCGTTGCATCAACCTGAGTACTGTGGTTTTTAAAAGTGAATAAAACACACACACTGCACATACAATGCGAGCCTGTTATTGAGGTCTATGCAGGAGACCGCACAACAAGAGAAATTTGCACCACAAAACCTGCATTTTCCTGTGGCTGCTCAGGCCCGAGATAATCATTTGTGTGAAAGCTCTGGTGGGAACGACAGGACTAATGGGCAGCCAAGTAATGCTTTTCTCTCAGGTGTGTGATTGCATGTTTCATAATCAAAAGAACAGGGATCATTTTCTGCCTATAATCTCCACATTTGTTGCAGTATCAGCAGGCAATTTAAGGTTATAGAAATCACTGTGGCTCCACAGCAACCTTTAAATATTTCAAGGTGACAGAACAGTCCCCGCTGGAGAAACTGGTAAAGACCTTTCATTTTTGAGATGTCAGATATTATTATTGTGTATAGAACATACTGTATACTATACTATACTATACTGAGATAATCAGGACAATACTGTCACTAGATAGTCTGGTCAGTGGATATTTATTGATCCTGAAGACAAATCCCTGAGTGATTAAAGTTCAACCATGATCACATAAACACCTACACTGACAGTGCTCTGTATGTTTTTTTTAATTACCTTCTGCATTTTGTATACTATGTTTATAACTGGAGTGCAGCCAAGTCTTTTAACACATTCTGGCAACAAAACCTAAACTGATCTGAATTTAAATGGCCAGTTAGGACATACAGGCTGGAAAATATACACACAGTAAGTTACTTAATTCCTCAGTCTAGGTCAGCTTTGCTCTTTTAAATAATACAAACTGTGAACATGAGACATCATTTCATTTGCATAGGTTAATTAAAAACAGTGTCTGACTTCTCTTTTCCGCGTTGATCAGAATACGAATTAAAAACCATGAGTAATGTACATGCAACTGATAATGCCGACACGTTTCTCTTCTGCCTCAGAGGATAATTATTTTTTATTTTCAATCTAGTTGTCATTTTGGAAGAGTGTTGATTGTTAAACTGTAATAGGATGTGTTCTTTGCAGTAACTGCAGAGAGCTGCTCTTCACCAAAACTGCCAAAGTCAAATTCAGCAGTTTTAGTCTTTATAGTACTACAACAGCAGTAATTCACTGATGTGGCATTTTTACCCACAACTGATTGATCATAATAGCATAATATAGTAACTGACTGATTTAAAATGCTTCAAGTTTGCCTTTACATTAACGGGTTTGCTCACATTTAGAGGCTCAAGCAAACTCATTTAAAGTATAGTGGAACGTTACAAACCAGAGTTATGCTATTCCATGGTGTGGGTTAGCATGTGCTCAACATCACTTGTTATGGAGTGATGCTCTTGTTTTACGCTGCATGCAAAATGGCCTAAAATGTTCTTTTGGAAAAATGATGTACTTCTAAATTACAATTTAACATGTGACACATACTCCATCACACTGAACTTAATACCCCTGAACCTATTCATAGGTTGCTTACTTGAAAAATAGCAGCAAGTGGCTACTTTAAAATCTCTTTTCTCTCTTTTTATTGGAGGGTTTTAGTTCAAGAACAGGCTAGAGCTCTATTTCTTCATGTATTCTGTGACCATTTTAACAACTGAATGTTGTGATTTTGTCTGCAGGTAATCATCAAAGCTTAGCACAGTTGACATGATCCATTACTCTGGATCACAGGCCAAGATGTCTGGACAATGAAGACCTTCTTTTCTATCTCAGATCTCTTAAAGTACATGCATAATGTGTAAATCTTGTCTTTGCTTCTAATTAATTGGAGTAGCAATTATATACATGCAGCTGTTCGGCCAGATGCCAGTGAACTCTGCTCTGAAGGCCTGCTGGCAAATTAAACCTGAAGCGTATAATCAAGAGTTTCTCTGATAACAAGAACTGCATCTGGTGTCAGATACACCTGAGACTCAAAAACTACAAATATTCCATTGAGGAGTAGTAACATGTAAAAATATTTGACATATTTGCTTATTCATCGAGTCTATTAGAGAAGTAACATTAACTGAAGTCAAACTATATTTTGGCTTTAGGTGGGGCTGAAAGAAAAACTTATTGCAAGAAACAGAAATGTTTTTTCACAGATGTTTGATTTCAAACCATTTATAATGGCATCTTTATTATATGTAAGGACACACTGTGCATTTGAAGCAAACCTAGGTGTAAGCTAGAAATAAAAAGTCCATTAAGAAAAGTTATAGTAAAGTAAGAATTCAAATCTATAAAGTTAGACTGGTAAAAGATGTTATGCACACAACCAAACAGAAGAAACACTAGCACGTTCGATCAAACTTCAATCAAAATGTGTACACAGTAGTACTTATTTTAAAAAATAAAAAAAAACATTTTCATCAGTCTCAGTCTGCTGGTAATATTTTCCATGCTCATCTCCTTCAGTGAAAACTGCACAGATCCAAAGCGACCAAACTGATGTGCTGCAATGCAGATGGATTTTTCATTGCCCTGCTTGGAGGAGGGCAAAGAGGTAACATTGCTTCCATTCTCGCCAGGGTCTCTCCTGTCTCGGCAGCCTCCAGTCAAAACGCATGATCATCATTCCTTCTCTCTTTATCACCACAATGTACCGCGTCCTCACTGCCTGACAATTTCATATACGCTGAAATTCATGACCTCATCACGATGTAGAAATTGATTTAGTATGCTGTGATTTCCTTTCGCTTCTGAAGCCTACTCTGATTTTTATTTTTGATGGCAGTGAGAATATGATGTGCTGATTTTTTTTCTTTTTTTGTGTGCACTGTTCAATTACATTTGATGTTGTGAAGTCAGATTTGATGGTGCTCAAAGAGCACAAGCATCTGGTCCAATGTATGACAATAAACAATGGAATACAGGAATATTATAGAGCCCACAAAGTGACTACAGATCTCTATTTCCACTTTAAAATGTCACAATAAATGTATGCCATGTCTTTTCAAAGTTATAAAGTCACTACAAGGCTCTGATTCTGTCTGTAAAGTCTCCAGTCCATAAAATTTACATTCATCTGGGAGGAACCAGAAGATTGTGCACTGCAATGATTTGGAATAGGAATTGAATTAATAACGGGTTCGCTTAATAAAGCGTCTGTTGTTGTCAAAGATGACAGGTTTAGGCGATGTATTTGATAGGTAGCATTTGTAAATCCCATTGAAAGGCATCATTAATCTTCTCATCTGGATGCCGTGGGACATAAAATGAAAGAGTGGCAAATTACTTGTCATCCTCACAGCAGTGCACTGGAACATTTTAAATGGGAGTGTAATTGTTTTCCTGATTAGTTCAGCGTGGGTATGTGTCTATTTATTTACATGTTCTGTTAACAAGGACAGTGTTTGTTGTGACCCACTTTTTACCCCCCATACCCAATTGAGGATGAAAAATCCCTTTGAGCCCTGGGAGCAGCTACAGAACTGCCTCTGCCGGAGAAACATTATTGTAGTTTAAGTAGACAGTTCAAACATACATTTTCACTAGCGAAAAGAATGGATTCTTTTCGTTATGAACAAACAGATGAGCACCCCCCTTTAAGGTTTCTGCTGTGAGAGTACACTAATGGTAATGTCTAATAGCTGGGATGAAAGGATAGGATTAGTGTTTTAACAGAGAGCCATACATTTATTTGTCATAAACTACGACTACTGCTGCTGCTTCTATCACTGGACTATGTGCTTGGTGTGAAAATATAAGATAATGCAATAAACTGGATGACAAAAATAGCAACGCCTAATGTAAATAAGCCTATAGGCACGCTAGCAGCTCTATGAAAATATGCTTAGGAAGGTGTGCTGAGCTAAACGCTAACATCAGCATGTTTAAAATGACAGTGCTCACATGCTGACTTGCAGATATGGCATTTAGTTTTAACATGCAAATTAGACACTAAATATATTATATAATGGGCAACACAGCAAGAAGGTTCCTGGTTTGAACCTCGGCTGGTGCCTTTCTGCATGGACTACTGTGGCTTCTTCCCACAGTCCAAGGACATGCACTTAGGTTAATTGGTGACGATAAATTGTCCGTAGGTGTGAATGTGTGTGTGAATGGTTGTTGGTCTCTATGTGCCCCGTGATAAGTTGGCGACTTGTCCAGGGTGTACCTTTGTGGCTTTCGCCCAAAGTCAACTGGGATAGGCTCCAGCCTCACTGTGACCATGATAAGATAAGCAGGTATAGATAATGGATGAATATATTGTATCATTTATTTAAACAAAATTAAAGTATAGGTGAGGCTGAGGGAAATGTATATTGTTATAAATTGTATGTATGTAATTGTATTGTACAAATAAAGGCTCACCAAAGTCATTGAGAGATATCCTCTGGGAACTATGAATGTCTATTGAATCACTATATATGTAACAGGGTTATAACACTCTGGACAACAGTAACAGGTAACAGTCTAACAGTGATGTACTGCCTGACATTGAGATCCCTTGAGTGACATGACTCTAGATATTGGTAGGAATACTTAACCCTGCATTAATTAATATTAAGTAATTGATTAACTGTGGGCAATAAAATGAGCTGTAAGCACAACACTGACATATTATCACTTCATGATTATTTATGATATTCTTGTCATGTTAAGTCAAATAAAAAAAAATGGACCATGCACTAAGCTATGCAAATTATTGGGAGAGGGGGTGAATCAACATTGCAATATTTCTCTGAGCTACAGTAAACCACCCACCCACCCACATCCTCCTAGCAGACACTCCAGCAGTGAGTAATAATGCAATGCCACTGTTTTTATAATGAGTATACAATGATACATTTAGAAGCAGAGAGGTCTGTCCTCCACAGAGAACTCTCAACAGTATGGAAAAAAAAGATATATAGAGCAGGAGGTGTGCCGTGGCTTTGGTGCAGTATATTTAGTTTAAATTTCCTTTCAGAAACCTATAATTAAACTACCTGCCCTAGTTTTAAAGGTTCAAAAATAACTCCTGAATGAGCAGATGTTTGCATTTTAACTGCAGCTGTCATGGCTTGGTGCTGGTCGGCTCATAACATGCATACTTGTTGTAATTGAGAGGTAGTTCTGCTTGTCAAGTGAAAAAATACATCTGTCATAACAAACTGCTGCTGCGACCGGCGGGATTTATTGATAAGGGTTGTAGAAGATCCCAGGCAACCTGCAAATAATTTGAACTTTGTCACAGAGCCATGAGTTGTACATTGCTATTGGGCAGGCGAGCCATCTTTCATCACACTGTATCTGAACTCTTCAAGCTCAGGCTCACATAATAGATGAAAAGGCAAGGATATGGAGATGGGAACACTACTAAGTGAAGCAATAAGGATGATTCAATAAATGGTTGCATTCTTATTTATTCATAAGGAAGTTGCATTCCTTATTCAAATATTATTCACTTTATTAGCCTTTTGACATAGTTGTTCTTTGATCCACAAATGTATTATTACTTTAAAAACACAATTATTACACAGTAAACTTTGTAACAAAATGAATGAAGCCTCATTGTGTTTTCCTTGTGCACCCTGGAGCAATGGGTGCCGAGAAGTGTTGGTCACATACACACGCCTCAGTTCATGATGCAACTAGATCTAAACACAGAAAGCTGAACCTGATCAGTCAAGTCTCCTGGGAATCTGATGTGCCAAAAAGGCTCAAGTTCACAGGCAACAAAAACCCAAGGACGCAAGCCACCTGCTGCTTCTCAAACAAAACAACAGCTACACACTGCAGGTCACACAGCTACTCCTCAGAAGCACCGATGACCAGCCAGCCTGACATTAGCATTGATCCAGACAAAGCCAGCCCCACATGTCATTAATAATTGATGGTGAGTCATAATCACAAGGTTTTTATTAAATGACTAGTTGGTCATTTGTCTTCTCCGGGGTAACCAGCTGTGTTTTAGGAGAATGTTGAGTCAAACCATGCTTTGTTTGATCCATCCATTTTCTGTTTGACTTTACTTCATTTTGTTATTATTTTTTTTTAATTTCATTATAAAAGAAAGATTAAGATTAAACACAAAAGCAAGATTAACAAGATTTTTAACGTGTTGAAAATGGTTTTGTCCTGTTTTGTTTATCTAGAAAACAAAAGTGCAGCCAAACAACAGGGGATAATATGTTTGGATCTTTTTAAATTCACTGCAGCACTCACTTGCAACAGCAGAGTTGGGCACATTAAATGTGCTCTCTGTTGCTGTCATAACAGAGCTTTACATAATGTGTGCTATTTTAGTCTGGAGCAATGGGAAACATGATCCTAAATATCAATGCCCCATTCAGTGTACAGGCTTTGGCTGCTCACACAGCATGATGAAGGTGCACAGACTTAGAGACAGCTTAGCAGAAGTCAGAAGTCAGAAATCATCTATAACACATGGGCAAAAAAAAAAATATGACAGGACAGCTGGTATGTGTGAATGAGTAACTGTGGACCCCTGATCTTAAATAAGTGTCTCCTCACAACGATAATAGTCCACAGTGCTCATGACTAAACCAACCATAACAAGTCATGGAAAGTCAAAGTAACTACATATTTTTTTTATATTTCTCTCACTGGGTACCACTGCTATCTGATACTTTATTATGCACACTTAGTATGAGTAGAAAACACACTGAATCAAACAGCGGTAAAGTGGTAAAGAGTTTCATTTTTGTTGTTTGTTTTATCGCTATTACATTCACTTTATTAGTCAGCCTGGCACTGTGTTCATGTCAACCCATTTTGTGTTGGGGGCCAATAAAAGAAATGTCCTAGACACACAACAACCTGTACACCTGCGTCAATCCCATCTACATCCATCACATTTTTCTGTCCATTTCTCTGTGGCTATTTGTGGATGTATCTTACTAGCTAGCTATGTGCTGTAGGAAGATGACACCTACATCCTTAATCCAGTCTATAAAGCTCTGATTGCATGACTGTCTCTTAAACTGTGAAACACAACCGCTAATGGGGATGACACCAGACCTATTCGAATTTCTGAACACATCTGAGATGTGGGCAGCAAAGTTCTCAAGCAAGGGTAACAACAGCCATAAAAACAAATCAGCAGGTTGGATGACATGAGTATTGGGATGTTGTCTTATACCGTAAAGAAGTCATTCCAATCTTAGCTATTTTTTGCTGCCATTTGGCCGGTGTTATTAGACTGCTCTATTCAGGACAGCTCTGTTTGCAAAATCGAGCTATATTTTGCAGCACAAACTGATGAAACACAAGCTGGCATCCTGTTGCTTGTATTAGAGCTCATATATTTGTGGCTGGCACTGTGTCAGTTTTACATAGAAGTGAATGAGAGAAGGAAGTTGCACCTGCCCCTTTGTTCTCATCCCTGAGGGGGATCTTTGTGTTTGTCCCAAAGCACTGTGGAGTACAGTGACAAATTTCAGTCTATGAACCACAGAGCCACTGACAATAACTGAGGAGTTTATTGCAAATCCCATTCACATTTACAGTCATATGTATGTTAAATGAGTGGAATTATGCAGCAGGTTGAGCTATAGAGACGTGTTGTAACAAAACAATGTAAACTTGCTTTTTTTCTTTCTTTAAAAAAGGCACAAAAAAATGAATAAACACACACCTATGGGCTTACACATACACACGCAAATACAAAAGAGATAAATTAGGCATTCTGCCAAACCCATTACCATTTTTTTTTTTTACAAAGCCATATACTTATTTAAAGGGGCAAAACACTGAGAAAGAAATCAATTAAAATGAATTGGATACAGTATAACGGATAAAGCAGACATGTTGTTAAAATGCAAACAGCATCTCCAACACCCCCCCTGGATGAAAAAGAAAAAAACAAAAAGAAACTCCAAACATTGCCTCTTCAGCTGCTTTGGCCCCGTCCTGAGAGATTGGAGCTACAGAATAAAGAAGGCATCTGTACTCTTCCAGGTCAGTCATGCCCTGTTTGGGAAGGTTGGAATTTGAGATCCAAGGATAAACATCAGTTCCCCAGAGAGGACGGTTACTCATGTTTGAATACTGCACAGGGAAAATGAATCTCTCCACAAGCAAAACAACCATGGAGAACACTTTCATTTGCTCTTCTGGGAAAGTTAATTCTTAACCTGCAGCTTCAGGCTACACAGGAAATACTGAGCCAGTTGTTTAACACAAATGAAAAATATACCATTGTGGAGAAAATGAAGAGAAATGACAATCCAAATGAAAACAGAAAGTGTTACATTTCCCAATGAAAACTATATTTTTCTTCTGCTAACAGAAATCACTGGACCTAAACTTGAAGCATTTTCTCTGCAAATGTTTAAAAACAATTTTGTTGTGCTGCATGCACATTTTTGTTATTTCTTTTGATCACCTATCTCTTTTTCCTGGTTAGAGAATAATGTCTCCATGGGCAGAACCAAGAGTAAACAGCTGTGCCTTTGTATTATGAGTGGTTACAGGTAATCAGCAATGCATCCACTTACCCAATACTCTTCACAGAGGGGATTGTTTTCAGCTGCACTCAATGATTGAAAGCATTAGTGATGAATGGCAAACTGTTTAGATGGTTCACAGACTTTCACTGTGACCACAAACTGCTATGTGATCATCGCAAAAAATATAAATATACTGCTTTAGTATTTACTTATCGCTCATATTTGAGTGATACAGATTTGAAATGGCATGCACACTGCAGGATGTTGTTTATTTTTTATAATTTGCAGGAGGACAATCTTTTGGACCAATATAGTCACAGGTGGTGCAAACAGAATGAGAAATGTGTTTTTAGCAAACTCCAGGTGTGTGTTTGTTGTATCTGGAGAAACAGTTCTAGGCTCCTGATAAGACACAAGAACGGGAACTGCCCATATCCAGGGAGATTCAACATGTCGATCAATAGGTAAAATGTGCTGGAGTTAATAGAGGTTACGCCTTTTTTCAGATCATTTTGCTTAAGAGAGATCTCAGTCTTTATCTTCCCTCCCCATGACACACAGTCACACCTATTTTCAAAGCCAATTTTAACAGACCAGAGGCCATTCACCCAAAACACACAGATGAAGCTCTGCTGGTGTGACTTGGCAACATTTCTTGTACAAAATAGCTCCTTTCTGTTCAAGTAAATCACACACTGAAGGGCTGACATTAAATTGCCTGGCAGTGGCTTGAGGGCATCACTTCACTTCAGTTTCATCTCTATAAAAATATGTGGTTGTGTGTGTTTTCTGGAGAAAATTAATGCACTGGGGAAAATAATTCTGCATTTTATAGATTACCAAATGATATTTTTAGTGCTAATGAGCAATTTGGCATGGAGACAATGCTTTATTGTTACTGTTAGTCCACTGAGATGCTATACAGCGATATGGCTGTGGCTCTGTGGTGAACCAGGTCAAACAGAAGTGCAGCTCAGAAATGAGAGTTTTAATGAGAGTTTTGAGCTCCATGGACCTTTCAACACTTTCAACACACACACACACACACAAAGAAAAACCTTTTATCCCTTCAAAAATCTCGGCTGTGAATGAGATATAGTGGATAATAGCAGATGAAATTGTAGCAATGTTTCAGATCATCAGCTCTCTGTTTTAACAGCGCAGATGGTGCAGCGTGAAAACTAAATTAATTCATTAATAGCTTATAAACATGTGTTCAAATGCACCAAGAAATGCACATTTTAAAAAGTTCAAAACTCATTCTGGGACAGATGAATAAAATCTAGTTTTAAATCTGTCTCTACAGAAAATAATAAAGGTTGAAGGTGGAAAGCAGGATTTTTTTTAACCTTTCCATTTCCTCTGATTCTCTTGTTCAATTCATGTTTTAATTAATTGAGTGTTCACCAACAGTTGTGTCCTCATTTTTGGAAATGTCACATCATGACCTACATTCTCTGTGGGCATTTAAAACAAAGGTCCATTTTTTTTAGTATTATTTTTTATTTATTTTTTACCTACTGTAGCTGTTGGAGTCTTGTGCACTTACATGCACAGATGCTCATGAAGTAAAACAAAAGAAAGAGCTCTGAATCGCTGAACCACTCTTTGTCTCTAGTCATGTAAGTGATCTCGTCTTGTTCGTCTATAGTAACAACTGCCATCAAGACAGCAATGAAAACAGATTGTGGCAGATAAACGTCCTTTAATTTCTAATTTGTCCTTATTTTAGGCAAGTACAACGTATGACACTGTTCCACGCAGGTGAAAAAATGGCCTAACAAAGCTAAACTTATTAAACAAACAGACATTTTGTCTTTTGGAGTGTAAGTTTCGGACTAATTACTGCCTAATAGAAGGTGCAAGGAACAGGCATGTGCCAAAAGAACTCATTTGACTGTAAGCAAGCCAATTATAACCTAATTACCCAGCTTACCTTGCCTAAATTAGAGCACAGTAGGTTTGTGGTGGGTGAACTCATGCTTAGCTGGATTTTATTCAAGGAAAGTGTTTAATAACACAAATATGCTCTGGGCTATTTTTAGAAAAGATATATATATATATAATATATATATATATATATGTGTGTGTGTGTGTGTGTGTGTAAGGCTTTGCACTCTTGCAGCTATAACTAGCTCATATAAACTTGTTTTTCCACTTTACAGAGCACCTCATGAAATCTGCTCGACTGATGTTTCAGCCCTAGTGAATGTTTGAGTTACAGACTCTCACACCTTAAAGCAAAATTAACTTTTTTTTTTTTTTTTGCTGAAAAAAGCTTTAAACGCAACACTGACACTTTGAGTTGATAGGGCAAACTTGTTAGCAACGAATTGCTTATTTACACATCCAACAGAAAGGGAACAACACTGGTATTCATTTAGTGTGTGTCTTGGGTCTGTTTATAAGTCTTATATCTCTTTCAGCTGTTAAATGCTCCACGATGGTCACGGTCTAGTCAATAACTGTCTGTTTGCTGTTTGGTGCTGGGCATGTATCATATAATGGGGGTTTATCAGAGCTTTTTCACTGAAAACAGCTGCAAGCACTTCTTATTAGAAACAGCACTAATGAGAACCATGAGTGTTACCATTACATTCATTCATTTGATCCATTGTTAATATGAAAATTTTGGTGACATCAGCTTTAATATTTTGTATCTAAGTTTGCTTCCTATGGACAAAATAACAGGAACGCCTCAAAGCCATGTTATTACCTTACATTGCATAATATTACCGGTTATTTCAGGTAATGCTAAACTATTTTAGAATAGGATAGCAAAGAAAAGACAGTTGGCTTAGCTGTGACAGAAATAAAGGCAGAACCCAAAATAAGAACCAATCCATAGTCTGTCTGTGACATGGCAGTGAAAACACTGTCGTACCTCACAACAGCGTAACTCAGGACATCCATTTTGAATGTTTTAAAATGTTTGAAAGAGAATGAGAGGAAAGAATTGTTTCAGGTGAGCTGTGTCCTTGAAGTAAGGGCGTTTGTTACCGTCTGTTCTACTTTGCATTTAGAAACCTACAGACAATTGATAGACCCTGAGATCTCAGATCATCTGGTTTCGCTACACTTACTGTATAAGCACAACTGGCATCAGCTTGTGTAATACAGCAGGTGTCCCTCTTTTTTCCCCATCTCTCTTAAGTAGTTTGTAGGTCTTACCAGTCAGCAGTGGACAGCCTGCAGCAGTGTGTCCCAGAGCTGGCTCCAGTTGTGTTGAGTTACGCTGGATTAGAATGAGAGATGACAGCCAGGACAAGTATGAGGCAGATGGTTCCTAACATGGCATCGGTTACAGGTCTTACAGGGAAAACCTTTCATCCTTTTGTTTGCTCTCTGCTTGACGCTCGCAGAGATCACATCACTAGAATCCCATTCTTCAGACGCCATTAGTCAACTGCATTGTCAATGAGGTTGTAGGTCTCTCTTCTTTTTGATGGTTTGTTTTATCGTGCGCTCTTTAACAGAGCTTATCCTTACATTAGGGTCAAGCATTTAACACCAGTGCTTTATTCTAACACGCTGTTTGGAAAACAACTCATCTGTTCTTTTTTTGTAAAGACATTTTAGCGTCTTGTTGAACAATGACTAAAAAAAATACATTATTATATAAACTGTCAGTCAGTGATTACTGATTACTGTTTCAAAGGGTTTCTCATAATGATGAAGACAGAGTTTATAATATTTGATCTATGAAAAGGTAAAAATCTCAGAATTAGATTTTAAAAGCAGAGACACGAGAGACAACACATGGAGAGAAAACATGTTTATCATGCTGAACTGAGTTGCTGGTTCACAAGCAGCTGCATAAATGCTGTTGAAAATAGCCCAAGAGTGCAGCTGCAGCCTCGAGCTCAGACTGTTCCTCATCAGGATAAGAATCCGCTACTTCTGTTCACTCGAAGCATGCTGAGAAACACATGTCAATTCAATGTTGTCATTTAAAGGGGAAATAACAGTTTCACTGCTCCTTAGTATACAATGGTTATTTTGTTTAATGTTTATTATACAAAATCTGGAGGTATAGTAAACTATAGAATTATAGCATTCACAGTGCAAAGTCATCCTTCGGGAATGTGTGCTTTTATGCATTTGATTGGCCAATGTAGCTTGTTTCTGGGTGAAATTGCACTATGTTGTGGCAAAAACTGAGCCAGGTTAATTTTTTTTCCAGAGTCCGCTGCATCAAGACTGTGCCAACACAGCTCAAAATAAACAAGGTGTCTGCATTTTCTTTTGACGCAATGCTGTCCATCTGAATGCAGCCTACAGTGACGTTGATCTGCATGTATTTACAAGAGGCTTGGTGACATGTGGTTAGTAAGCTTATTAGTTCAGTCACAAACAGGACAACAAGTTTGCACAGTTTATAAAAAAAAGAGATTCTTACCTCCTGTCACATTACTGTCTGCAAGCTATGCCTGTTTTGTGAGAAGTTCGTAAAAGATGTTATGAAAACACTAATATGATATAATAGCTTCCACAAACCATCTGTTTCCTCCACTGTCAAAATGTCTCAATACAGGACAACAGTGCAGTTACACGGGTGAAAGTTTGCTAACATTGAGCTCAAAGCAAAAATCATTTCTTTCTCCCCCATGAGGAAACTTGCTGATGCTGGCAATTCCATTGAAATAAATTGATTTTGCCACAAACCTTTGCCATTTTAATTGCTGATTTGACCTAGCCTCAAGTCTTTTTGGACACAATATGAATATCCCCACATCAAGACTGGAATTTGACTTGTGTGGACGTAAGAGACAAAGATTCAGAAAAAAACATTAAGGGTTTTCATTGAGGTGTCTGAACTATCAGTGCTGTAGTGTTTTCTGATCAGGACAGGCTGTAAACGGTTAGCCTTTAAATGTCCTAACCTCAAGAAGCATTCTTTTGCTGCATGATGCAAAATTGAAGAATTTTCCAATTGCACATTTGGTAGGTTTAAGATGATAAAATATGAATTTGAAATTTAAAAGTCTCCTGGATAAATAGGCATGAACATTTCACAGCAAAAAAAAAACAAAAAAACTGACAACAAAATACCTTACTGAATACCTTACTGGTGGCCTTCATCTAAAGTTGCTAGAGTTGTTTCAACTGACCTTGAAACCTTACAGTTTCTCTAGCAGAGGTGGAAAAAAAAAGAAGAAAGAAATTTCAGGCGCACAGTATTCACAACCTGGGGGCCAGATGGGGCATTCATCAGTTAACTTATTGTAGTGAATAGAAAATACAAAATAGATTCAACTCAAATAAAACAGCAACTTTTAGGTCCTTCTTCTTGAGTCATGGGTGTCAGACAGTGATAAAGTACTCTCTCCCCAGGCCTTCGTCTCCAATATTCATAAAAAGCTGCATGGAAATGGAAAACATATTGTCTGGCACAACCCTAAAAAGCAGGACTGTGTGGTAAAATGAGAACCACAGAAATGTTTTAGGCTCTTGGCCATATACAGTAGTCCTCAAATACATGTATTCTCCTATAGATATCATCTGACCAGGTTTCTTAATAACATTATAGAGCTGAGCTGACTCTCTGTGCTCATTTAAATCAAAATATATACTCTACGTTTACAGAATTATTTGTTAACAGCATGTTAATTAGAGAAAATGATCAAACTTTGTCTCATCAAGCTTTGTTTTAGTAGTAGTAGTAGTTATAAATATATATATATATTTTTAATGTTTCAGAAGCCTAAAAAGCACAACAGCAAACGTGAGTAATTGGATTAAACTTTATCTGCTCCAACATAGGCTGCAAATATTTGCATGTCTGGCTAACTACCTTACATCTAGCGATACATCCAAAGGGAATTTTTTGTTATAGGTTATAGTTATAGTTTTTATAGGTTCATAGTTTCAATAAAAATGACTTGTTTGTGACTGACACAACCACTATTTGTGGATATGTCAATCTGTGAACCAATATTAGGGTTTTCATCTTCAATGTGAAAAAAATAAGGGACACCTTCCTAGTGGCCCCATGTCTGTGGTACGCAAATCAATCATCATCAGTCAATCATGGGACACTTAATTTCCTGCATTCTGGTGTGAATGCAGAATTCTGGTCCTCTGCTACTCTCAGTGTAAAGAAAATTAAGAGTTAAAACATTATAGTCATACATAATTTTGTGACCTTGGGACCACAGTGGATGACTTGTAAAGATAAGTCATTTTCTATTACTGTCATAGATAAAGATGAAACAAAGATCATATTGTTGCAGAGCAAGGAAAATGCTGCTTCAGGTCAGACAGCCCACCAACATAAAATGGTTGTCAGAATGATCCACCTACATATAGTCCAAATGTCATTTAGATGTGTATTTGGACTACGTCTTCTCTTAGACAGATTTGAGCAGGAAATATTTGCCAACATTAAAAACACAAGTCTCTGTAACCAAGGCAACAGTGACGTTGAGTGACAGACAACTTGCCTGTCATAGGTGTCATTGTCTTCCGTGAGTTCTGATTTAATACCGCTCTGCTATGTCTTGTGAAACTGTTTTGGCTTTATTATTCCTCATGTCATTCCAAGCATGTGAAACTGTCGTGCAGGGCTGTTCAATTAAAAATTCAATTGGGCCAGATTTTAAAACCAGTACATGTGGATGGACCAGACATTTTTAGCAGTCTATTTAAAATATTTTCTTTTAGTTAATGACTAACTGTAAACAAATGTAAATAAATGAAGTAATAAATAGAAATTATTCACTAAAATAAAAATATTTTTGGTAAAAGGCACATCACAAAGTGCAGAAACCAAAAAAAAAAAAAAATAGAAAATAGCTATCATTGCACAGAACCATAACAAGTGGCAGTAATAATAACACACACTCTATCCCACTCTACCAGTATCTCTTTCCCCCCAGCTACTGTAGCTCTCTCCTCGGTCTTCTCTAATCCCTTGGTAAAGTTTGTTCGAAAAGTTTGGTGTTTCTCAATATGGTGCCTTTGAATAATTTTAAACTACCGCAGCACACTAATTACAAATTGAAAACTTGTTTGGACTTGTTGGAGTGAAATGGTAGTGAACCCAAGGAATGAAGTCAGTACATCCCTAAAATTTTTCAAGGACAGTTAGAAAACTCAACTGGATTCTTCTTGAAGTTTAAAGTAACCAGGACTAGTACTACTTGGATTAGGAGCTGGCATTAACCACTTTATTAAGAACCCTTCTCTTGATCAGACACAATACTGTATATAATGCAAGACAATGAATTTACTACGTCAAATAATGTCTTTAGCGGAGAGAAATCTGGGAAAAAAAAGACATGCCGCAATCTCTAAAAAGAACCTGATAATACTGAGCAACTTGGACTAAATGAACCCAAACACACCACAGGACCTGCTTAACAAAGTTTGGTTTGGCATCCAGCCATTTTGGAAGAAAAGGAAAGAAGGGTCTGAAAAATCTGATACCACAATCTTTTGTAATTAAATTCAGTAGATGAATCAACGGTAATCCACAGTCGTCAGCTATAAAAAAGATACCGGTGTAACTGAAAATAACTGATCACTGATCTAACGTGGATAGTTATTCGATTATGGTGACAAAATATATCCATTACCCTGTAAACTTTTACTATATTGCATTTTGTGATTTGATTTACTCTGTGTACTTCCTTTGAGAAAAGTGACTTCAATTTACAGTTTTACAGTCTTATCTCACAGCTGTGACCCATCACAAGAGCCAGCCAAGAGTTTGGGGAGCAAAATGTAAATAACTGTTGTTTTAATGAGTTTCTTCAAAAGGTTTCTCTGTCTTTATAATGAGAAGTTTCTACGAGGAGTTTTTGTTGATAACCTTTGTGGCTAAGATAAGGGTCAGATTCCTCATTATGGGAAGACTTATAAGAAATAACTGACCTTCAAAGTTGGAGACCCCCTGGTCACACCAGGTGCAGGGCAGGAACTGGATAAATGTACATTTATGTTCAATTTCTTACAATCTGTGTCAGACTCTCAAGCACCTTGTGTGAGTGAGTAACTCTAACCTTTTAGCTGAAATACTTGTAACTTTCTATGAGTGATATTGTTTGAAATCATGTTCTTACATATTTAATGGTCTTGCCCTGTCATGCTTACCAAAAAGTTGTCCAATGTATCACCACCACAAGTGATGAGTTAACCAACAAAGGCATTTCAGCAGCTTGCTGACATTACTGAATGCTTTAAAACAACCACTGCTGTAACATTTGATTAAATGAATACAAACCACAATTGTTTCCCTTTGGCATACAAATCTGGACACATAAAGGGCCTTTTGGCACCCAAAGTAGTTTTTTGCAGTTTTTCATTGAGGCCAATTGTTTTCAATTTTCTTCTGACTGATTTGAACTGATATGTTTTGACAAGTTGGTTTAGATAAGGAACCAGTAC
Organism: Larimichthys crocea; assembly: GCF_000972845.2. Taxonomy (NCBI): domain Eukaryota; kingdom Metazoa; phylum Chordata; class Actinopteri; family Sciaenidae; genus Larimichthys; species Larimichthys crocea. The sequence continues at coordinate 22,399,417 of NC_040018.1, read as the reverse complement.
AATTGGCAGGGGAGGAAACCTATTGTGTGACCAGTCACAGATCTGCCTAGGATTCAACCATAGCCTACTGAATGTCTCCACAGAAGTGACTGACAAGCCACTTCAACACTTTGAAAATATCATTAGATCTTACAGCAACATTAGTCACAATTGTCATGTCAAATGTCCACCCATTTGATTGATAACCTTAGCCATTGTAAAGCACATTAAGTTAACTTTAGCTGACATTAGTGCACTGACAGCTCATTAAAAATAACTTTACAGTGTTGTTGTACCGATGCTGAATTAATAAAAACCTGCTCTTGACTGAACTTTAGTCGTAAAAAGAAATGCTTATCTTTAAGAGACATGTAACTTTTCTACCATAAAATAACAGATTTTAAATCATTTTGATGCTACACTGATTTGTAATGGGCTGAATGGTATCTGCAATTCACACTCTGCGCCCTGTACGCCTGTTCTCGCACTATGTAACTATGGGCTCCGTGCTCTGGGATTTAGAGAATGCCTACAGGGAGCAACATAGGACTTGACACCAGAACAGCAGAGCATGGCAGACATGAACAGTCTGAGGAGGATAAGAGATGAAGCTAAGAAGAGAAAAAGAAAGTGAGCGAGCAAGATCAGAAGCAGACAAGAGTAAATCGCAGACTGGATTTTAGTCGTTGGTGAGAGCTCCATGAAATAAAAGGCGCAAGACAGATGTCAAGCTGGGCTTCTTGGACTAATAAGTAATATTAGCTGCCTGCTATGTCTTATGTTGCTGCCCTTGCTTGATATTTGACTTTTAGCAAAGTTGTTGGCTTGCTACTTTTTGATTATAAGAAATATAATTACAAGATTTAATCAGAACAATGATAACATAACATGTGGAAATGATCATATCAGGAAAGTGGTATCATACTCTTGTAAACTGGGGTTGCCAAATCACAGCTACAGTTACAAGGAACTTTAATTTTGTGTTGATTCTGGTGCCTGGGGGGAAAGCAGTACTATTTTCACTACCTCATTTCATTAATTTCAAGGGGAACTAATGCAGTGGCAGAAATAGCCATTTTAACTGATGGTCTTGCTTGTTTATGAAAGTCATGTTGAGTCATCAGTATTAATTAAAGACTGTTTCATAATCTGTCTTAAAATACGTTTAACTAACATAAAGTACAGCTAACAAGATATTCTCAAGGCAGCTGGTAGCTACTGTAACTGGTGATTTAAGAAGACTACCTCTATAATCAGATTGAGTAAACTTTTTGTTAAACTGCAAATGTCACATTTGAATCAACAGTATAAGTGACTGTAAAAACCCTTTGATACAGCATATTTCGAAGAATATACAGGCAGGGGTTAAATATGTAAACAAATCATGGTCTTATCAGTTTGGTTCTTATTAATTGAAACAGACTGATGATGATCAGCAGTATTATTTGGTTGCTCTTTGCTTTTTTGAAAAATATATATTTTCACAATATGTTACTGTACACACCTTTACTCTGTGTGCAACAGCTCGGTTCAAATACAAAAGATAGGTTCAAATTGTCTTAAACCTTCCCTTTTCAGGCCACTGGTGTCAAACAATGACAGACCATGCTTCCGCACTCCAAATCTTGTGTAAATGGCTTTGGACTGACAAAGATGTTGTTGTCTGGCACCACCTTAAATAAGCCACATGGCAATATCATGAATGGAGCAGAGCAGACATTTCTCTAATTGGCATGCTGTTGTATAAGAAATAATTGGCTCATTTTAGTCAGTTGAGTGATGACTGGAAAATGTGCCCTTAAAGAGTATCCATTCTGTTCTTTGGGGACTAATCTGGAAAGCATTCATATTTATTGTCTGTGCTCAGATAGACATGGATTTCCTTGTCTCACGCGTCAAGGGTATGAAAGGAAGGGATGATTAATGATGCAAGTTTCTCTTTTAAGTACCATTATGGGGCGTCATTCACCACCGCTATAACCTCAAGCACTGCAGATCTTTATTCAGTCCAAGCTGCCTCTGTTAAGAAGACAAAATTCAATCACTTTCCCCTCAGTGGTGAAGGAGACAGAATGGAAACAACATGGCTATGTTTTGAAAGAAGGTGAATTCTGGTTTTTGAAAGGGTTTACAAGCATTAAGGACTGTAGAAACAAAATGCTGTTTGAGTAGCTACTTTAAGCTTTTAGTGGATTTGTCAGTTCTCAGTTTTGCTATTTGTAATGAGAACTTTTTGTCTGTTTTGAAAGTATTCGAAGATGTGAAGAAGTGCTTTCTTGTGCGGGATCCATTCATCACATTTTTGTGATGAAAAAATATAGAAAACATTCTTTCTTTCCTCTATAGTGTATAGTTTACTTGTATCAACTTGCCCTACAGCGCCTTTTCATACAATAAATAGTGAAACAAATGTCTCCTACACAAAAGCTCTGTTACTGTAAATATGTACAATTACTAATTGTTACACATCTCTCCAAACTCTCATCTACAACACATTACTGTACATTAATTTGATTATCAGGTGTCTATGTGCTTACTGGAGTTTTTTCCCCCATTAAGTTTAGTAACAATCTGTTAAAATGAGTTTGTTACAGGTTGAATATTTAAGTGGCAGTGAAAGCAGATAGAGCTATATGCTCGAGATCATGCCAAGGATTTCTGGAGGCAACTGCATATCAGGGATTTGGACCCACTGGTTTCCAGTAAATAATTACCCCCTAGCTGTAGCTGCCAGAACAATAGGATTGAGCTTTGAGTTTGTTGTTTGTTAGATAACGTAGGTTTGGGGAGACTCCAGTTTGTTTGTAAAGGGTACCATTTGGTTTTGTTAATGCACATTGATTGAGATTGACATTCAACACTTTACATCTGTGCTTTGCATAGTTTGTGGGATTGGGCCTTAACGCAACCCTGACCTGATGCATTGCTTTTTCTTTGGAGTGCTAAAGTAAGGCTTGGCCCTGACACATAAATAGTTGTTTTTTTGTATTAGTCCACATTGTTTTTGCTCTGCTTTCATCCTCACTAATACACACTATAATCTTGATTGTCTCCCTCTAGTCTTAAAGATGCTTTCTCAACCACCAAGGTTAAGGATATCTGAGGGTGGACAAGCTGAAAGAAAGAATCTCCCTCCCTAGGCCTGATAGGCGGAGTTAGTTTGTCAGGACGATTTAGTTTACCTGGTCTGTTGGCAAGACTAAATAAACTGGTGGCAGTCAGCCCTCTGGCTTCCACTCTGTTTGGTATTGTTGTATTTCATTTATCTTCATCTTTTTGTTTTTCATTGTTATTTTGAGTGCACCTCTGAGCCAAGTTGTGACAGTGTTTTTCATGGTTTGGGTAACATAATTACTAATGCAAAATAATTCTCAATTTAATTTGATTTATATAGCACCAAATCATAACAGAAGAAAAATCTCATGAGGCCTTAGGTCTAGACCATACTCTTTATAATATTATTTACAGAGACAACAATTCCCACCATGAGCAAGCACTTGGTGACGGTGGCAAGGAAAAACAGAAACCTCAACAACCACAACTACAGCAGCAGACAGAATTACAGTCGCCAATGTAGCTATAGCTATGATTCATGGGAACCTGCAAGATGACGAGAAAGCAGTAAAATTTTGGGGAGAAGCTAAGTTAGTAACATTAATGGGACATGAATGTGTACAGATAGAGGGAGTGGAGAGCTCATTTCTTGAGCATTTCTTCTTTCTGGTGCATTTCTTTCATTTCGATTGCTCTGTGGATGAAATGAGTTCTTTTCTGTCAAACGTCACAGGTTCAATTTTATCCCTCTCCCAAAACAAGTGTCAGTTTCATGGCTCTGTCTGGAACAGGTGCAAAAAATGAGCTGGTCGGCTGTAACACTGTAACACACACACAAACACACACACACACAGTACAAACATAATACATCTCTGTGCGTGTACACTATCTCTGTGTAGGACAGAATTACCAGAAACCAGAGGTGGCCTTCTGTTTATCTGCTCTAACTCTGGTATGTTGGTGCTTCGATCCCAGCTGAGATATACTGTATAGTCTTTGTGGTTGGCATAAAATGTCAAGAAATGGCTTCTGTGGTTGTTCCTTTCAACAGGCTGAAGATAAAATGCAATTCTGAGTCACACAATTATTGTTCTGTTTGAAACAAAAGATAAAGTGCAGATGAATAAATCTTTATGGCAGTGCTGTTACCATAGAGGCTTATTAATCTGTCCTTTATCTTACGCAGTGTTTGAACTTGTTTACAGGTTTTAGGACATTATCACTGGGATGACAATCAACATGGTCTTATTTATTTATACTGAATCACTTTGTTTTTGTATGTCCCTAGGCCCTTGGTAGAAGGAGGTGAGCTGAAGAAATATTAGAACTCAAATTGTTCAATGGTCAAAGCAATATATCCTGGGATTGCTGGTCAGAATATCCATTAAGTCAATATGATCAATATTATGATTCTTTTCTGTAACCACCATTGCTTTCAGGTCAAAATTTCATTTCGGAAAGAAATAGACTCAGAGACCTTTCCTTTAGCATGACCTTCAGGCCACAAGTTTCTGTAAACACGAAATATCAAAATATAATGGGCATATTGTGAATTACTAAACCCATTTAGTCCCCAGAGGCTGCAAGCTTTTCATTTCTCATTAACAGTAATGGTATAACAGACTTGGTCTGCCACGTAATAATGCTTTGAGAATTTTAATGCTTGCAGAACATATATTTTACCTTATCCTACATGTGATAGTCTGGATGTGAACTAGCTAATCATTTTGTAGTTACTGTGTTATTACTCTGCTATCTAATGATGGGGTTGCTGCAGTTTCAAGCTTTTCAAACTGTTAAAGAGCACCAACTCTAGTCCTAAAATCTTGACAAAGATGGACTGTGTTGCCAGGCAACAGACAAATGTATCAATGGATTTAAGCATACCCAGACACACTATTATAAATGGAGGGACTTGTTTGGCATGACATCAGCTCAGTCACGACGGTTCCCAGTGCTGTATCCTTAAGTTCTTTCCTTAAGCAGAGCAGGCAGAGCAAAATGTATTGCAAATAGGGTGTTATGTACTGTGCTCATCTTTCTGTTTACACCTCAGGCAACACAACATTTGCTTTTTGTGTGCGGCTGCAGTAAACATGCTCAATCGCTCCAGTTTTGCAATCCAATACACGTCCAATAAAGACGTATAAGGTAACATAAGGTTCTGAAATAATTTTAATGTGTTAAGAACGGGTCAAGCAACTCTGTGACCTATGTGGAAGAATGGTCAGATGGCTTTTTGTCCTCTGAAGTTATGTGCCATGCTTTCATTAGGTGCTTCTGTTCCTTTCTTTCCCTGTCTCAGTAAATCTAATTTGACCAGCTGTGATTGTTACAGGGTCAGGTCCGAATGAAAATGATTTGTTCTAGCATTTCCCTCTCCAGACATAATTTGACATACACAGCGATGTTCAATTGGCTTTAGTTCTGTGTAGATTTCCTATGCAAAAGTATGGCCAAGAGGCTTTAAACGTGTGTAAAGCACCCTATGCAGTGTGACATTATTGTAGAAAGCCAGTCAGGCCAGGCTGAATGAATGAATGAGGTACTTTCTGGATCCAAAAGGTGCTTACTCATATAAACAAAAAAGCCCACACTTCAAGAATCTTACAACATTATGCTGCTTTATATTCCACTAAAATCTTATCTGGAATAATTAATATACACACATTCAATAAATTACCAACAGAATAATACTGCTATATTTTGGGCTTGATTGGATCAAGTTATAATTTACCAGAATTTTACATAATTGCAGAGGACCTGCAGCTTAAAATAACCCAAGCCAAGAGAAACATCCTGTTTCACAGTGTAATTCATGTACATGCATACACACAAGAGGAAATCTGGATAAAGCCATGAGATACAATCTACCGTATATTGTTACCAACAACTATGGTTGCCAAAGTCCATGAAGCTAAATAATTACTATGTGCATGAATTCAAGTGGAGATTGCAAACCTAAATTATATATTAGCTGGAACAGGTGTGCAATTCCAAAACAATTCCTTGCCATGGCAATACAAGTCTTGCACTTGGCGTGTACAGCATGACCCAGCACTCTCATGTATATTGAAAGCATTAGTTTTAATTCACTTGTTAGTTAAGATTTAGTGTGTTTTATTTTGTTATGTTGTTTGATTTAAAAATCACATGTGACTTGCCTGCTGTTACACTGAAGCAAGTAAATTATTACATTTTGACATATACAATTAAGTTCAAGCAGTGTAATACTTTCTACCATGAGAAGTGTGCTGTGATGGGTGGAGGGTGTAGTTCGGTTTAGGCAACAAGATTTTAATATTTTGATTGATTTGAATTTGAATTGATTGAATATTTCGATAGATTGTGATGTGAGTTTAATGTTGATAAAGTAAATGTGTCTTTTTTTTTCTCAAGCCATTGTTGACAAGGTCATGCTCTTTCTATAACGTTAACCAAGTGCTATGAGTGGCTAAACGTAAGCATAAGGAATAACAATCACGATTCAATCACTACAAGTAAATGTCTTAGGAGTGGATTTTCAGTCAGTGGATCATTCAGTTTGAACATTTTTGCAACATGGCAGATATGTTCACTAGAAAGTTTCCCTATTATGCTGATTAGAAAGTAATTCAGACATTTCCCAGAGGATGTATTTGCTGTTGCTCATTAGTCATATAGAAACACAATTTCTAGGAGACAGGGTGAGTCAAACCAAATTGCTTCTCGGGATAATTGTTCTGTCACTTTTCAGCAGCAGTCTAAACAATGCGATTTTATACTCATATAGTGAGTAGTTACAGTGCAGTGAGACCTACAGTTGTCCCATGTTGACTAAGCTACTATGTCATTTCTGGGGTGACAAACACACTAAATCATCAATCTCTATTAATAAAAGAACAGTGCAGTCACATGATCCAGTATTGTATGTACTCATTGATTATCATTTTTTTGGTCTATTTATTAGTGCAGTGAAGAGAAAAAGCAGGGGCCAGTGAAGCAATGGAAATAAGTCTTTCCATAAACATTGGTTACAGTCAGCTATGTAATTGGCTAAGGAGGAAGGTATGAGCATGGTGTTTATAGGTGTACACTGTGAACCCAAAGTCCTGCAAATACTATGTCATCTATTGGGAAACAGATGAGTTGTACAGCTGTTAGAAAGCTGAAACGACTAGTAACGTAATGACATGCTCACATCAGGTTTTTGTTAGCCCCAGAAGGACACTTTATCATGCACTGTATTATGTATGTATTATTGTTTGTATTATTGTTTTACCTGCCAGCTATATCTAAACTAGTGTAATGCATCCGATTTCAGGACTTTAAATTTGTTCTATTAACCTATAACAGAACTACTTTATGTGTACACATTTACAGTGAATTATGTATATAAAGTGTATCAATATTAAAGATACTACAGCTACTGTGCTGTTCCCTGAAATCAACAGTAACCTGTCTTGTCTCCTAAGTTCTGCGATTTCCCCACAGCAGATGGACAGTGAGCCCACAGAGAGCCAGTGAAGCATGCAGGAGGCAGGCCTCATGATACAGTGGAACATGCAGCAGTGAGAAAAAGGAGCAGAGAGCAAGCAGAGAGGACTCGGCTTTAGCATGTGTTCTGCTATTCTCTGCTCCAGATGTGCAGTCTTGCTCTTTCAGCATTTTACCTAAAGCCTCTGTGTTAGAACAACACGGCTTTCATTTGTTCTCAACACAAAAATAGCTGTTTATTACCAGAGTTCAGCTCAGCTCATGAGGAAACTATTCATGCATTTATTACTGCATTTTTAATTGTTTACATTTTCTTACTGTGTGCTTTTTTTCCTGGGGTGTGTGTGTTTGTTTTTTTTACTATGCATGACTGTCTTTTGACATTTAGCTTCCCTCAATTCTTGTGCAAACTTTTGCGTGTTACAGCATGTTGACCTGACAGTTCTGCAATTAGAGAAAATCCCATGCTTGTACATGCAAAACGTTACAGTGCATTGCTCTGCAGAAAGAAGAACGACGATTAGATGAGATGAATTTGTGTGAGATGCATTGAGATTAGACTGAATGACATTAAATGAGATCAACTTTGGTAGATTTAGGTAGATGCGATGAGATTATGTGACATAAAAAGAGTCTTCTGTGATAGGTCTGGACAATGTCCATTAACCAAAGATTACAAAGTGTTCAGATTTAAGTAATGGTATTTCAAAATAATATTCTTTAATATTTCATCCCTCGTTCATCTGGTGACAACTGCAGTTACTAGTGGTGAAGTTAGTGGGAAAACTTTGCACATCCCCAGGTCTTGTGGAGTACGACTGCAGATGTGAAATAATTTTAAGGCTCCAGACAGAGCTGCACAATGTCTGACAAATTGCCTCAAATGATGTCACTTGAGTCAGTTGGGCCTGAGCACTATAAGTTTGAAAATGTGAAAAAAAATCTGGGAGTGCAGAGTTTGAAAGAAATAACCTTACCAGACAACTGTAGCCTCTGTAGCCTCATCTCTGCTTTTAGTCCCTTTTAGCCTCATTGTTTTGGTTGTATGGCTAGCTTTTAAACCCCCAAATTTATGAATGAGCATTGTAGCAGTAGGAAATATTGGGCTTGCATTAGCAAGCTCTGATGTTACACCAGAAGAGTTAAAAGTAACCAATGATGCGATTATCAACAGGATTCAATTTAAAACAAGTGTGATGGATTACATCTATGTATGTAAATGTCTGCATCCCACTGTAGCATAACCAATTGCCCCACTGGGGACAAACAAAGTTATGTATCTATGTAAATGTACTCAAACCAACCATAAATAGTGTAAGAAATTCAGTTTTATTTCATGGAAATCTTGAGAATGATTATACATTTTAATAATTTAATCAAACATAAAGAAAAAAAACAGTTATCAGTATTTTCATGTGCAGGTAACAAAACAAATTATCCTATGTTGTCACAAAGAGGGTGTTTTATCAACATGTCAGGTTTCTTACATTATTGTCGACGTGTAAATTGGCATCTTGTTTATCGTGTCTGTTAATTTGTTTATTAATTGAATGCCTCTTTACAATCCTGTAGAGCCGAGCCTAGCCCTACCCCTTCATCAAACTAACCAGATGACATAACAACAAAAAATTCTTGCAAAGGATGAAATGAGTAACATGACAATAAAGGCATTGCCCACCCTTTGGTTTTCTTGCTGCCCTACTTTTGTCAAATGGTACCAAGGGAGACTAGAGGTAGTGTTGCAGTAATTCAAGCTCTTATCCACATATAAGGAGGGGAAAACGAAACACTTTGAACTCAGTAGGAGCAGAAAACAGATGCTAATGAACATGATGTTCTAATACAGGCCTCTGGCAACAGGATTAAAACAATTTCAAGAGAAGTAAGGAAGGGAGGATATGCACATGAGCAAAGATGAACACTGAAAATACTGTACTTATGATGATTCATACTTGGCCTGGTTAGCTTTACCAAGAAAATGATTTTCCTTATTAACATGAACAGTGGAACAATTTTACAATCCAGTTCTAATGTTATTGAGATATTTTTCCATCATTTCCAGAATTTTCCATCAGTAAATACAGCCTAGTATTTCTGCAAGCAATTATGCTTTTGAGGTCATCAGTGAATATAAACTAAATTAAAATGAAGGTTAAGATTTAAGGTCTCTCCAACTTTTAAGCACCCTGTCAATGACCTTTTTCCTGTGATTTTTCATCAAGGACATAATCTAATGAGTTTCAAATGATCACTTCATGGTCTTTTATCTCTAGCCTTGAAAAATAAATAGAAAATATTTATTTGTAGCATTATGAGCACAAGGAAAGACAAGTTTGTCTTATTTATCTGCCCGATATGATGACAGGAATCAGAGTTTTGTCCATTATTGTATTGAACTGATGGTCCCAGCCTTTTACAACTGTCCCTGTAACAGGAGAGCCAGGTGTAATTGGTTATTTGACCAGTGCAATTTATCTGTGATGAACTGTGATGGATGCAACAGTGAAAGATGAGGCATAAAATTACATATGTATACTGAGACAGCCAGCCAGCTAGTTCTGGTACAAAAGGTTGGAAAATGTCATAAGCTGCGTCTTGGTGTAGCAATAACAAGCAGTATCATAGCACAAACAGAGGCATGAATAATGTATTTACATGTACGCACACATGCCCCTCACAAACACATACAGTATAGTACACACAGGCGCGCACACACACACAGAACAAATCACGTCAAATAAATGCTTGATTATAATGTATGAAATGTTTCTGATCAGTCAGCTGAAAAACTAATTTCATTTTCTCATTAGAAGTCTCTGCCTGAGGCTCATTCTCATGTCAGTGTTTATTACTCTGAAAACAGAAAATTAAAATCATCAGCTTGGTCAGAATCAGAGCTGTGAATCACTATTTATGACTGAGGGAGAGAAAGAGAGGGAGGAAAAAATATTAAAGACTGGACAACAATTGAAGGAACCCATCTCATTTCACTGAGGCAGTGGATTTATTGCCCACATGACCTTTCCTTCTCCGGAGATTTGTTGCTATGCAGTCGTCCATCATGTTTCTAATTTGGCATAAGGTACAGTAGGTTAGTGAATAGTTTCCATTAAGGTAGTCATATTCTGGCATGTTAATCAATGACTTCTAATGATTAATTGATAACAGAGTATGACCACCTTTATGCCCAGTTCAAATATTTACATTTGTGTTCTTAAAGACTCTTAAATGTAGTTGAATGTGTTTGTACATCCTCATAACTCATTATAACATATAGTTTAGCATCAGCCATTTTAAACACAACCAAACCACCTCTGTATAACTGTAACAAATTGTCAGGGGAGTAGTTACATTGCAGAAAAACATTAGTTTATAAATCCAAGACCAAATTTCAGCACAATATATAATCTTGGTGTACTCAGTGATTATTTGTTTTGCTTGTTATTAGAGACATACTTAAAGATGTTCTCATCAATATTTTTACTTTACCATCAGATCAAATACTATTATGTGTAAGGGTCTCTCATAGTGACAAACCTGCAGAAAATTATCACACAACCCTTCATTTCCCCTCAGCTCTATGGAGCGGTTTAGCCTCTTTATGTTTTGGTTTTACAGCCAGCAACTTTACTGATTCACTCTCACTACTCATCAGCGACTCTAGCAGCTGTTTTCTGATAAACCCACTGCACATGGACAACATTAGTAGAACATACTGGAGCATTTAGCCGTAAAAATGCCCTATGATTTCAACAGGACTTGGTGGACAAAACTGAGCTAAAAACAAAGTGAATATTGGCTATAGGCTATATTATTGTTGTGTTTACAACTTACAGTTCAGAAAGGCTAAATGTTTTAGTGTGTAAAATTAGGAGTCACCTTTTTAAAAATGATATATATTTATCATTTTAGATCTGTATTCTTCATAGATTTACCAAAGGCAGCAATTAAATTTGACTGATATTTTTATACCCTCCCTTTGGATCTCCATTTGGATCTCCAGTTTCCATTTGTGCTAAACAGTGTGTCATATTAGTGTGAACTACTGTTACATTTACAACATAGATCCACATTCAACAGGCATATTGTGTCTATTATTGGGGATAATTTGGACACACTTAATGTTGATAACTGTAAGGTTTGACTACATGCACCTAAAGCCTCCCATATAATTTGATATGATTAGAAAAAGATCAGACCATGTGTCTCTCTCATGAGGGGATGATTATACACATTATTTATCTTTTGATGAGGTTTATCTGACCTTAAAAGCATATAGACTGCACATGTGTACCTGTCAATAAAATAAATCAGGCTACATAATTTGGGAAAAGCTGAAATTGATGTCACTAATACGGTTTTACTGTGTTAAGATAAAGATTTGAACTATGCTGTTGTTCATCTTATTGTGTTGACATTTTCTCAGCTGTGAGCTGCAAAATTGATATTTATACAAAGATGAATCAAATGAACCAGTACTGAATCAATTTAGTTCTGTTTGAGTAACAGTGGTTAAAAGAATCAAGGTTGTCTCCAATGAGTGTCTGCACTGTTCTCCCCTGAATATACTGTGGGCTGATGCATAGTATTATATATTATATTACTGATGGTTGAGTTTCCTTATGCAAACTCATTCAGAAGAGACACACACTGTTGCACTATTACAATGCCTCTATAATTATTGCACCTCATGCCAATTTTCAGCAAATCATTTCTGCTGTAATTTGAAGTGCTTTAGGTGACACAGTAGTAAAATATACCCTTTCCTATAAATTGCTACACTTACATATATACACTTACTACTGTGCTGCATAGCTGCCCAGAGTCTTTGTTTAATCTGTTCTGCTCATGTCACTGCACAGTAACTAGGAATGTGTTTTTTTAGGCACCTCTGCAAAGATTTACTGCTCATCTGCATTGCCTATTGCTTCATGTTTTCTCTATGCAGTGTTATAGCCTTACTGAAAAGAACAAGTTGTACTCACATTAGGCAAACATATGGTCTAGCTGGTCTGCTCTAATCATTGTCAATGTGGATACTTCAGAGCATCCCATCAAGCAAACAAGTGGTAAGTGAAATGTAAGCTGTACAGGTATAAACAAGTGTAAGTTCACAGCATTTCTACCAACTTTGATTATTATAAATCCAATCATGTCTCATGATATAAAAGAGTCCAGAGTAAATGCTTAAATATTTCAGCTATGTACGTCAATATTTTCTGCCTTAACTTGTCAGCCACAAGATGTTTTACAAATTCCTAAGAAATGATGACAGTATATGCAGAAAATATTTCACTGAGACTGTTTGACTTGATTTGTTGAGGATTCTTTGTATTGAGGTGCAGTCAGCCAAACCTTTGCTATAAACAGACTTTATTCCACATCACAGAAACATGTGTCCTGACCTTTCCACCAAGACCTTTCATTTATTTTCTAATACAGTTCCCCTTGTGAGTTACTCTGTTCTCATAGTCATAGAAAAGGTCAAAGCAAGCACTCACGTTGGATGCCTGCCTGCTGAATTAGCTGTGTCACCTTTAATTTCTCTAGAATCAGACCTCACCGCACTGCCAGGTCTCATTTGATTGTAGTGTGTGTTCAGTATTCATGCTGTATTAAGCATAATGATTGTGTTGTATATATGAATATTAAACTACAATGACAATAATAAACTAAAATATCTTAAGAGTAACAGAGGGCCTCACAGTTTTAGCTGGGATGTGATAAAAGCTAATACATATTAAGACAATCATGTCCTTGAAATGAATAGACACAAAATGTCCACTTCTTTCAGTGGGCAAAATCAATATAAAAGAACTGCAGAGAGGTACATCTCTTCTACAAACTCCATTTATCCAGAACACAGACGTTCCTATAATAACCAAAAAAAAGAATGAGGGGATGTGATTTTCCATTAATCAACAATGGCAGAGCAAGCTCATTTGTATTGTTATGGAGTGAAATTCTGAATTTAGGACATTGTGAAGAAATGACCCCTTTATGCATGAGAACAGCCTCTGAGAGAGGAGGCGGGGGGGTGGGGCCTGTCAAAGCTATGTTGATCGATGATGCTGCCTCAGATTATGAACACAGAATTAGCACATTAGGATTTGTATGATAAATAGACCAACCACCAGCCAGTCCCCAAATCACCTCAAAGAGCAGCAATTGTGCAATTTGACTGGACCCGGAGTTTCAGCTGATTTCAGCTGTGTATGCCTAGAACGTCTAGTTCAGCTCTTCAGGGTTACCCAACTGTCCACAGTGTCAAGTTGGGCAACACTGGCGCCTAAAGGTCAGAACTGACATAAATATGAAAGAAAAATGGCATGAAAGCAGTATTCAGCCCTGTACAGAGAAAACAGAAATACAATGTAACTTGGTAGGGCTATCATTTCCCAGATGGCAAGCATGTTAGCTGTCATCTCACTAGCTACAGTAACACCTTGATTCCACCAGACACATCTCTGTGACGTTGACACCGCAATGCTGTTTTAATCTGTTCTCCAGGTGGCTTCAAACCCCAACAGAAGCATTTCAGAAACTGAGCATTTCGCCAACCAGACTTGTTAACATGGTTAGATTTCATAATTTTTCCTTGGTTTATGTGTGTCTACCATGAGTAAATAGGCTACATAATTACATTGTTTCCCTGTTGTTGTTGTTGTTGTTTGTTTTTACAATTGCAAGTCTGATTCTCTGTAATTTATGCATCTGAATTCTGGCCAATTCAATTTTCTCTGTGCTGCTTTACACTGTCAAAACCAGTTGCGTATTCTTCACAGAGCAGAGCATGGATGCTTCTCAAACGGACTGCAGTGCTTCTGGTGGAATCACAAGCACAGTCTAGAACTGTCACGGTTTGTTCAAGTAAGTGGACTGAAATGCAGACACAAAGGTATTGTAAACAAAACTAACTTCAATAGCTTACTGAACAAATAGTGGCTGATAAGTCCAGGCAAAAAAAAATCCATTCAAAAAATCCAAGACAAACCAAAAGTCTAACAGAAGTCTAATAAAACAGAATCCAGAACAGAGAAAATGAGGGAGCAGGAACAGGACGAACAGCTTGGACAGAATACAGAATCGAGGGACAAACACAGAACTCAGTAACTGACCCAGGACGGTACGACTCCACAAAGGAATCCAAGGAACACAGCGACTAACACTATACTATACTATACTATACTATACTATACTATACTATAATACTATACACAAGACCAGCCATGATGAAAAGACACGTGAAACTGATGAGGGACATTCAGGGTAATCAAAATAGATGGGAAACAGAAAGGCAGGAAGTAAAGTAAAATAATGCACAAGGAGAGGGGAAATTACAAAATAAAACAGGAAATGCTAAACCATTAACCTAAAACCATGAAAACAACCACAATCAGCTCTGGTTGCCATGTTTGCAGTCGTGCCCAATGGAATTAAGCAGTGATGTGTCCAGGTCATTATGTGACTGGCCACCTTGCGTTAGTTGGACATGAATTTGCATTTGCGTCTTTGCATTGACTTTGTATATAATCTAATTGCATTGCAAAAAATGTTCGCATTCTCTGTGAATCCACTTCTACATGGAGTAGGGCGACCTCAGGTAATTCTCAGCATTGCTCCAAACAACTTCAACCTGAACAGACTTCCAGTCAACCAGAATAATTGAAAACAGAGTAACTTTTAAGTATATAACAATATCTGTTGAAGATAAAGTCAGATAAAGTGGGACCTGCGGGTGTCTTTTCCAAACATCTCTGAATTAACATTTTTTTTGTTCCAGAACTACACTGTCACTTTTTGTAGTTGTAGCTAATGTTCACTTCCTTCAGTTAATGAGTCACAACAACTGAAGTTTGCCTGACATGAGAAGATGAACCTCGGGAGTCAGTCTGGTCTGTTGTTATCAATAATGCTGTCCAAGACACACAGAGCCTTAAGACTCAAAATGTTTTATGAGAAGAGATAGTACTACTTCAATGTGCAAAATGAAGATAATTGGCTGCACACCCACATCTGGCACTGACAGTGTCTGAGAACAACTGGAAATAGGAAACGTTTTCAAATGCTGATGGACGATGAGCCATTTGTATCCTTATTTAAACAGTGTTAAACTGTAGCTGTGAATTGATTCTGAGATTCAGAAGTCTTACTATTACTAGTATCAATAATAACAATATTTTTTTCCAAATATATAGTTGGAATAAATCTAATGATGGTGTGGTACATTTGCATGTAGTGGGATGATCATTGTGAGTATTCTATGATCATGTGATTAAAAAAATAAAATAATTTTTAAAATGTCTTTTATAATAAATAAATAGAACATTTAAATGTAATAGGTAGCACCTCACATATGAAGCTGAGTCTCACTAGTGTATACTATGACAATAAAGACAAAGTGTTTTTTGTCTACGTTGGAACAGTTTGAAAACGGTTAAGGACACTGAATAAGCTGCAAAATTGACCACCTGTAACCACTTAAATTCTCTCCCTGCAGAGCACAGTCTTCAAAAGGTGGCTTCAAGTGGCCGGATGTTCAGTGCTATCATACAATACTAAGCCATTGACTGCTTTTAATTACAATTTATTTGCCATTTGCCCCTTTCTATTAATTTGACTCTTTCTCACAGAAAATTAAATTGTGCGCTGAAGTGAAACAAAGGAGCATTAAACTGAACAGCACAGTACTTTGCTTTCAATAGTAAAAATTTCCTTCCAAATTCAGCACAAATTTTAACAACCTTTTTTTTTTTTTTTTTTTTTTTTTACAAAATTCAATCTGCCGTTAGGCAAATATTAGAACTTTTACACATTGAGATAAACAGTTGATGGTGTTAATTAATTACCCAACTGGGGTCCATTAATCCACTGCAGAAGAAGAGAATTTCCTGTGTTTCCACTCAGGCGGATGCAATGCACATACTTTCAGATTCACAGAGAAGCTGGACTCTACCGTGTAGATACTGCAAGGATAAGCGAGAGATGGTCGTTATTTATGTATGACTAGACCTACATAAACACCAGGAGAACATGCCATCTCCACTCAGACACGTGGGAGTCTTTGAAAAACGTTTCTCCACTGAGCCTCAATGCTTCACAGAAAATTGTATACGGACTGAACAGCCAATACATGATGAGTTGTAAACTCCCAAAAGCTTGAAAACATTCTCTCTTTTGATCTGGAAAAAGAGGATCACATTGCTAGCTGAGAAGCTATCTCTGTGAAAAGCCGCAAGCGGACTAATTATAATGAAATGCATAATTGCAAACATGACAGTAAAATATTGAATCAAATTATTTGGATCATGTTCACTCTGAAACCTGACTGCAGTAGGTTTGTGTCTGTCTGTTCACCACCCTCCCTCTACCTTCTACTCCTCTTCTATATTAATGCATTTACTGTTTGTTTGCAAGCAGATACTAATATTGTTTATTATAGTATGTGTTACTTTAAGGCTTTTTATGTGAAGCGTTCATATCAGTGATACCATACCACTTGTCTAACACTTCTACACTCTTTAAGTAGCCTTGCAACAAGAAAAACAACTCATAGCTGACCTGCTCTGCTTTTCTAGCTTGCCTGCCTGGATGCTCACAACATGTCAATATTTTAAATATTTCAGCTGCATATAGAGAATTCTGACCTGTAGTGTTAGTCTGAAGTGCAGCATCTTCAGTGTGTGTATGTGTGCCAAAACACTGGTACACATAATAAACTTTAGGTTGCATGGCCCTTTAGGACTAAAACCACTGTAGGTGAGAATGTGTTGAGGGTAAGTGCAGACCCCTGGCACCCAAAGAGACCCCAGCTCTGCTCCGTCCCTCCCCTTTAGCTGGCCCCTTCCCTCTCTCTGCAGGCACTGAACAAAGAGAGGACCCAAACAATGGATCACTCTGAGAGCTGAATGGCTTTGCGGGTCAAGCACTAACCCCCCTCCCTCTTTGACAGAAACACAACCCACACTTGTTCTGCTGAAGAGAGGCTGACCCTCCCGGCAAAGAAATAATGAACGCTGCCTAGGCATTAAACTGATAAAACTACTGGGACTGGAATCAGTTTGGCAGACAAATCACCTCTAATGGCGTGAGGCTGGAGCCTGTCTTCTGTCCTGTCTCTCCCCTTTTCATTACAAGTCTACTGTACACTGTCCAGGCATCCACACAGCCATGTTGAGCTGCTCTGCAGAGTTCATAGCTCAGGACGTGACCTTAAAGAGCAGCTGTCCACTCGTCCTCCAAGAATCCCTCATTTTTACATTAATTTTATTTTATGTTTCAGTTCAAGGTTACTTGAAATGGTGTCACAAACAAAGAGGCCATCATTCACAGCCAACTGAAAATGTGTCAGTGTGATTTGTTAGGCAAATTAACTGATCAACTGCCACAGGAGCCTCTGTTTATAAATAAAAGCTCTGCCTATGAAATCTCTCACAGCATCAAGGTCCAGCCCAGAGATTTGCATGATTCATAGTCAAATTGGTTAAAAAATACATTTGCAAATCATCCCTAGCCTTTATTATACTAATCCTTCCTGGAGTTTCACAGCATCTGGAAATGTAGCTAATGTCACTTAGGTTATAAATCACATTGCACGAACATGAAGAATTTATTTTCCACTGTTTTCCTGTGATTGTCTGAAGCTTTCCGTAGAAATGATGTTGCTTTATAGCTTCAAAATGCACCATCTGGTACTATGAGGTTATGGAATTATTTTAATGTTATGAATTATGCCAAAATGCAATTAGATCCAGGTCTGCTCATAGTCAGCATAAGGTATGATAAGATAAAACTTAATTATCCCCATGGGGACAATGGGTAAGATCATCATCATTTACTGATCCTTCCCTCCTCTTCTTCTTCTTCTACTTAACTTTGTTCCTTCTCAGGCTGCTGTTTAATTGTTGTATTGAATATTTCCTGTCAGCTGTCTATATGGCTGCTGCGACACTTCTATGTGGCTCAAACAGTGGTTTTACAGCTCGCCGTCTGCATGGGCAGCTGAGGTCTGGAGGCATGCAAGCTGTTCGGTCTTTCACCTCCACTTGTGGCCCCTCCCCTAGGTCAGCGGCCATACATTAGATCAAGCTAGGCCTCAAAGGGTCGAGGAACCGGTGCCAATCAC
The DNA here is from genome assembly GCF_000972845.2 of Larimichthys crocea. NCBI lineage: Eukaryota > Metazoa > Chordata > Actinopteri > Sciaenidae > Larimichthys > Larimichthys crocea. The sequence continues at coordinate 22,380,783 of NC_040018.1, read as the reverse complement.
ACCACAATGAAGCATAAAGCAATGGTGGGAGGAAACTAAACGGCTTGTTGAAGAAAAGACACATGTATTTCTACCCTTTATTTCAATCCATGAAAAGAAAATATTGTCATGGAAAACTGTTTGGCAACAACTTATTGTTAATTATTATTAACTACTCAAGCAAAAATAAATATTTTCTTGCTTTTTAGTCTCCTACAACCTGAAACCAGAGAGACTTACTGTATTATAATGCTGAGTTTACATATATAAATATCTATGTATCTATATTACTTATAGTACTTGAAAAAAGAGAACCTGAATATTTTCCAGACAACAATTATTACAAGTTAAAGGCTCTGAATAACTGTGATGTGCATTTTATTATTATTAACTGAGAAATAATTGACACAATAAAATAATTGTTAGTTGCAGTTCTAAAATACTATAGTAACCTTCTAATGCCGACAGGTAACTGCGGTAGAGTATAAAGGACAGTAAGTACTAGGTTCCTATGACCAGTGTGCATCTATACCTGCATCTGCATGAACTTCAGACAGCATTCATAGTGTGAGGAGCCTCTATGGCTCATTTGCCTCTGCTCCTGCACCCTGAGAATTGACTGTGTAAAAGAATCATCCTCAGCTTGAATCTATTATCACCTGATCCTGTACTGTTTCAACTGTGCCAGGCCCACAGATTGAACGTCTCACGTTTAACCCTTTCCCTGGCTCTCTGCTGGATGGCATCCCATTTTCCCGACTATTACCATGAGTAAATGTTTTCCTTAGCCCTCTCCAATGAGTAATTTTTGGTGTCTAACTTGTCTCTAACCTTTTCCTTACCCCCCTTTTGTTTGGCTTTTGTTCGGCAACAGCTGTTATCATGGATTTCTTTTTCTCTCTCTCTCTCTCTCTCTCTCTCTCTTTTTTTTTTTTTTTTTTTTTTTGGTCAGCTGTGATTGCTCCGGGCAAAACAGGAGCAGATGGTGTTTTGCTATGCATGAATGGAGCGTTAGAGGAGTTGGACTGAATAGGCCAAGTTTTGAATGGTGTCTACACAGCACCTGCCTCTTGTAGCAGCAGGGACATCCTAGTGGCATGATCTGTCTTGGCTTCACTGCCATCGTATAGGGATGAAAGAAAGAAACAGAGGGGGAACCTTGTTGGGTACCGTCCATATTTATTGATTTTCTTGCAAGTCGTGGCATAATGCAGTGTACAGTCAGTTTGAGTTAATTGGATGTGACACAGCGTGCATGTGTAATCTATCACTCTAGTCTCCTGGTACACTTTATCAGTTTTGTTGCCATAGAAACATGTTGGTTCTGTAATAGCCAATATTAACAGGCTAAGTAAGTTGCAATAAAAGGCAATTTCAGAGTTGGGATCCTCTGCTGAACACAAAGCCTATAAAATACTGATGAAATAAATTGGAAAGTGGCAGTGGGGGGACAGCAAGCTGGATTTTACATTCTTAAACCAAAGAAATCCAAATAAAAAGAGACGGCTATGCGTTTCCATGCAATGCAGGGACATCTGTCAACCTCTGGGGCATGATGATCTGTCACAATAAAGAAAGCTTTCCCAAATCACTGACAGCTTGCTGTGCATTTTTTTATTTTTTAGAACGACTGTATAACTCATCAGAGAATAAATGCTCCAGATGAATTTGGTCTGCTAAATACTGACAATGCACAATAACATACTGAGTGAACCGTAATAATCTGAAACAAAACAGCTTCTCAAAAGCTCACTGCCGTTATTGTTATGGTGACAACTGCTTCCAATAAACAGTTTTTCTTTGGGCTTTAGACGTTTATTCCATGACCTTTATGATGTAAGCAACAGAATAATGGTGGTTAGTTTATCTGCCCTCATGCTAGCTTGTGCTCAACTACATAATACGCACTCAAAAATATATAAAAGGTGTTGGCATGAAAAACCTATTATTTGAATATAAAATCACTCATCAGCTAAATTCAGATGTGGTTTCTTAACACTGATTAACAGCAGATGTATGTTAGTCATCTGATTATGATTGCATATTTTTATCAACTTAAAGGAAATAAAGTTAGTTTTAGTAATTAACAGCTGCACCACTTCCGGCAATATTAAACATATAACTGTGAGTATCAAACCTTGCAGTGTATGGTTGGTTTTCTGTAAGTGGTTCTGTAAGAGGCTGTGAGAGGTCAAAAGACAGAATTCAGAATTCAACATACGACTGATGGCTAAAATCACTGCGTCACCAAGGCAACATCATTCCTCAACAATCCAAGAATGGAAATTGGCGTGTAAGTGTGAGTTTCCACGTTGCATGTGCATGCATGTGGCTATGAAAAACAAATGATAGAGAGGGAACAAGAGAGTCAATAGGTGATTATATTATATATATTTATATTTGGTTAGGCTCATATTTTCTGCAACAAATTTGGATTTCTTGTAGGTATTTTTTATCCTGATAGTTAATTAAAAAATGAGCACCGTCTCAATTTTTTATTCAATTAAAATGAAAGTTCTAAAACAACTGACCAAATCAATGATAAATACAATTCAGTTCAAAGATGTAGATAAGTATGTCAGAAAGGTTGTGCAAGGGTATCATAATATTTATACTAGCCCCCCCCCTGAATATACTATTAGCTTTGCTCTGAGGCATCGTCTATGGCGCTCCTTTAGTCTGGCGGGTCAAAAGTTCTCTAAACAAACGTTACCATTGGTCAGGGATGTCAACAGTCCAGCCAGTCAACAGAGCAGCCAACAGCCCCCCAAACAAAGTTCACTATTCATCTCAGAGGTCAATAGTTCTCTCCACGTAGCTCCTCATTGCAAGGTCAAGAATTTCTTAAATGTGGTCTGCCATTTGACTGGAGGCCTCGTTCCTCTCTGTAGGCTTGGCATTGGACATGGAGGGTCAACTGTCTCTGCACTTTCCTGGACCAGGTCTTATACGAAAAAAAGGCCTATCTTTTGTTTTTGTTTGTTTGTTTGTTTTCCTTTTGTTAAGAAGACAACGTTTAGTGGCAGAGCAGAGCTGAGTTGCAGGTCCTACATCTGCGACCAGTGAGTCCAGACTGTGAGATTGGCTGCAGCGTGGGTCTGATGGTCAGATGGTCAGTGTCAGCAGGGCTTTTGTTATGCTCACATTATATCTGTGCGATGAACGGGAAAACAACAAAAGGGCCAAATAAATAATTAAAATACAGAATCCCTTAGCCTCCACATCTGACTCCTTAGTCATCCTCGGCACAGCGCCGAGCAACTGACCTCAGTGGAGAGGAGGAGGACAATTAGGTCACCTCATGATTGCATTACTCAAATGACATATTAATGTCATACTGCCCTTCATAACGCATTTCATCAGCGTTAGTTAATGATGAGGACAGAAAGACAGAAAGCATGGGTGATATTGATTGCTTCATGCTTCTATGACTGCATCATACTACACAGAGAAAAAATATATATTTATCTTGCAGATAGAACAAAGTCTACAGCAGGTGAAGATTATTTATTCACCTATTCAAATTAAACCGATCCCCATTATAGGAGGAGCAGTGTATTATCCTTGTAAATTATGTGCAAGTGTGTGTGTGTGTGTGTGTGTGTGTGTGTGTGTGTGTATAGCAGTGTTTTGAAAATATCTGTAACCTTTTTATTGCAGAGTCCCATAACTCCAACCCTGGCTGTGAGATATTTGTACACACAGTGACCGCAGTACTGAGGGGTTATGGAATAACAAGGAGCTCCATGCATTATTAATGGGCTCTGCTGTGAATCTGTTCAGAATAATAACGGCGATTTCCCAGAGCCTCATTACTGTGTGTTTTTAAAGCATGTGTTTGGTATCCATGGACACCCGCTCTCGCATTCTCCTCTTCTCCCCCTGTGTTAAGATTCAGGTCATGCACGGCACTTGCTGTTTTTAATTTTCATTTCATCATAAGCACTTTAAGACTGTTGCCAGTGCTTATTTGCAGTTTTGCTGCAGACCTCTTCACTCGGGCTTCTGACAGGACAGATGCTGCAATTAATCACGGCAGAGAAATGGGCATCGTTTCCATTCCGAGCTGAAGAGCCGATCACAGCAGCAGCAGAGATGACGGCAGGGCCTCGGCCAAAATTACAAACGTTTTTCTAAAACTACCTAATTGAAAACAAACCAGAAATTTGAAAATTATATCAGGCTGCTATCGCAGAAGCAGAGGAGGAGATTCTCTCACCTAATTTGTAACAAACATTAACTTGTGTTTAAAATGTCTCAACTGCCTTTTGAATTAAAAAAAAGAAGAAAAGAAAAAAAAGGCCCTTCTCTGGGCCAGTGGATTCACCGGCTATTGTGAAGATATGATAATTATTGTTTGCCTGCCTTCCCTCCCCCACTCACCATATTATTCAAGGGAGCTCAGCAAACCCCTGGGGATGTCTTGGAAATGAAGCGATTTTGAAGGGAGTAAGAAAGAGGCAGAATCCAATGCACTGGTGTGTGAGAAGGGGACTGTTATTGAGACAAGTACCAGTTACATGCTGACCTTGTCCAGTATCAACACTGTTTTTACACACAGTTACAATGGACTTCCATTCAAATCACTGAGAAACAGCACACACTATATTAATGCCAACATGAATGCTCATATACCCCCTGCGAAGTATTTTTCTCTTATAGAATTACTCCATAGAAAATATACAAATTTTTTTTCAGTATCTCATAAAGAAACAAGTGCTATGAATATTTATCAGTGGTTTTAAATTCAATAGCTAACAAGGAGAAGTGAAGAAATACCTTATAGAAATTAAGGCTAATATAAGTTTTGAAATAAATCAATTCCTCCAAATAAATATTTGTGATTGATAGTTTAATTTTGAACAGAGACACAAAGAAATATATAATACTTCATACAAAATTATGGCTACTATCATATTAGTGATGGAATGTCTCTGGATTCGTCTTCATGGCTGAGAAAAAACTCACACATTAAATTACTTTTCCTATTGTGAGCTGAAAACAACTTTTCAAGAACTCCATACCAATATGCATTTATACTATGGACAGTTTTCAAAAGCAGTTGATTTGTAAGCAAAATACAAACAAAATTAATCGCTGCTATTGTAACTCATAAAAAAGTATAAAAGAGCAGAAATGCACTATGTGATATAGCAATCCACAGGTCGTTTAACAATGTTTTAATTAAAGCCTCACATATTAAAACTTTACAACAGGTGATATGAAAAATGTACAACGTTTTCTTTTTTTTCAGGGACTTCTGTACAGCTGGCAAAAATACCTCCGATGCCTTGTCAGTTGGCTTTGGCAGTGCAACAAACTGGCTCTGCTAGTTTTCTTTTTTTTCCTTTTTTAAAACAATGACGGTATCAAGGAGCAGAGTAAAAATACATCAATCCCCAAACCATCTGCCTTGATCCAGAAATTTGTGTTTACCATAAAATATCCCCTTTGTTACACAAAATAAAAACATAATTTAATTGTTAAACATCTGAAGTAAGAACAAATAAGATTAAAGAAGAAATTTTTGGGGGTGCCAGTTACAAGCTTTTGGGCAAATCATCTGGAGGGTCGTTTACTGGATAAAGGAGGTCTCGTCTCTCCTCACTCTACAAAACATGTACAGCAGATTACAGCTACAGTTTGATGATGTGATGACATAAATGATTTATGACAGTTTCTGTCTCAGTCTCTTCAGTTGTTCATCCAGAGATCTGTGTTCCAAGACCTTTTATTTTCACTTCCCCTTATTCTTCAAGACATTGTCTGCATTTGTGACATGGTTTTTTATGTGTTCAAATATCACTGGGCCTCCAACGTCTGATGATTTGATCAACTGTTTCCTCCGAGCCATTGTTGAACAGTTACATCTGCGAGAATGATGTGTGAAAGAGAAAGGTTGGAGTAAAGAAAGTCTCGCTATATACTGGCCAGTGTGGGAACAAAGACTGATGTGTGGGTTACTGGTTTCCAGCAAGGATCCTGTGAGTCATTCAGTCCAGGCAAGAGCTGATAGAAATCCTTTTGTTGAAATGCATTCAAAAAGTCTTTTTCTGTGGTGCACTGACAACTCAGGTCTCATAAATAAAGCTTTATTGTTAAATAAAACAGTGAAAGACGTGTCTTTCAACATATTGTGTGCCCAGTCAGTTTAAATTGACAACTGAAAGACCTCACAAACAAACAAACATACAAACAAACAATCACTGGGCGCTTGCCCTAACAGGCTTCTGTCATAGCTAAGCCTATGACAGAAATATCCCAGTTAACATGTTTACCCCCTGTACACGCGTGTGCATATCCGTCTATAACAATGGACAAGTTCTTTGTATAACATTCTAAATCTTACACACTTCTTAAGTGCAACTTAGAAAAGCAACGTGGAATGATGCTTTTATTCTATTCCTGTTCTTTGAGATAGGATTTCCATTTGGCTCAGTAAATGCTGACCTGCGACAGGACCTGGGCGTGGGCCTGGATTTGAGATGGGTGTGGTTGTTGCTGTGGTGCCGGCTGGGGGCTGCCAAGTGATGCAGAGCCTCCCACTGAATGGGGTGTACCAGGAGAGTGCTGGGGTGGGGAACACTGGGACTGGTGCTGCTGCTGCTGCTGCTGCTGCTGTTGTTGCTGCTGGAGATGAATCTGCTGCTGATGCAGTTGATGCTGCAGCTGCATGTGCTGCAGCTGCATCTGCTGCTGCTGCTGCTGCTGCTGCTGTTGATGTGGATGTTGATGTTGATGTTGATGATGTTGATGTTGATGTTGATGCTGATGTTGATGTTGTTGCTGCTGCTGCTGCTGCTGCTGCTGCTGCTGTTGCATGTGGTGCTGCTGCAGCTGTTGCTGGAGGTGGTGTTGAAAATGCTGATGCTGCATCTGCTGCTGGATCTGCTGGTGATGCATCTGCTGCTGCTGCATCTGATGGTGCTGGAGGTGCTGCTGCATCTGCTGCTGTTGCTGGAGCTGCTGCATTGCATGCTGCTGCACAGGTTGCATGGGTGGGCTCATCTGAGACACCGCTGTGGATTGGGCACCTGCCACCATGGCCCCTCCAGCACCCATCTGACCGAGCATCTGCGGTGGCATCCCAGAGGACATGTTCTGGTGGGAGACTGTAACCGAGGTCACAATCTGACTGCCCCCTAGTCTCATCTGCAGAGGTTTGGGGGCAATAGCCCTGGGTAGGGCTTGTTGGAGAGCCTGGGAAGCCGATGACATAGAGGGGTGCTGGTTGAGAGGTGAAGGGAGCACCAGCCCTGGGGACAGACTGGTGGAGGCCAGGGTCTGCTGTACTGACCGGATAGTCTGGGCTTCAGCTGATTCTGCTGCAGCCTGGATGAAAAATCAAAACGTATTTACAATGCCACAGTTTTCACCTCTAAGAATCTGACTTTGTCTATCGATGCATATACTGTATAGTTTCTAGACATCAAATTACTTCATTTGTGTCTGTCATTACGACAGAGCCTTCAACAGCTTCACAGTGCACAAAACAATACAAGGGAATCTGAGAAATTTAATTCACTTTTCAGTCAAGTTCACACATTTATCAGGTGAAAAGAAAAAACAGTTTCTCACCTTAGAAACCAAGCTAGCACGGTATGCAGCAAGGGCTTTTAAATATTCTTTCTTGGCAGCTTCTGTTTTGCTTTTGTAAACCTGTGATGACACAAAGGTATGTGTGAATGGATAAATAAAGCTTCATTTCCATTAGAGATAATTCCTATCACCTAAGGCAATATAGAGTGCATCACACAAATCACATGCTGTATATACATTTGTTTTCTGTCTGGATCTTCAGTGATCTAACTTTCTGTAACTCATGTTAACCACCCAAGGTGGCATTTTTGACAAAATGCCACCTTGTACCTGTTGTACAATGTACCTGTTTCTGCTCCTCTCCCAGACCATCCCACATGGAGGCCACAATCTTGGATACCTCTCCAAAGGTAGCATTGGGATTCTGACCCTTAATAGCGGCCTGGGTGTCTCTGAAGAACAGGGCATAGGCTGACACTGGCTTCTGAGGCTCATTGGGGTCCTTCTTCTTCTTCTTCTTTGGAGTCTTGGGTTTCTTTGTGGGATCTATGGGGGCTGGTCGCTTCTCCCCAATGACCTGCAATGATCACAATGATTAAGATACATTAGACATTACATTATAAATGCCTTCTATACAATACAATTCTATTTAACACAGTCTTCTGAATGATTTCTAACTTTGCTCACCCTGTTGCCTTCATCCTGGTCATCTTCGTTAATGGAGCTGGAGGGAGACGGTGTGGCAGACTTGCTGGCAGGTGGTGATGGGGAAGTATGGGTGATGTTTGGTCCTGCCATGTTTAGGCTCAGCTGCGCGTTGAGTTGGGATTGGTTGATGGTAGTCAGCTGATTCCGTGATATCATTCCATTGGGGCTGTTCATGCTAATGATGGACTTCATCACCATGGCTGGGTTCGGTGGGTACTGACGAAGATGGCCTGGTCCAACATTCTGCAAAGGAATTGATATAAAGGCAAAAGGGGGCTTGTTAAGAAAATAAGAATCAAATGGAATATTTCATTGATCCCTTTCCCTCTGCTTTCACGCTTCCCTTGAGGTTCTGTCCGCATAGGCTTGATATCTCTGTACTCACTATGACACCCTACTGCCTAGTGTACGAAGCTCAAGAAGCTGTATCTCTTTACTGGAGAGGAAATCGGGTCATTGGATTCTGTGGATTGTTATTTGGCAGATCGCATGTCACAATGTCCTAGGTCTTAAATGTCTCTATTACAGGCCATGATAAATTATCTTGACACCCGAGGAGCCAACTTTATAAGCCAGTAATAGATGGCTACACAGCTTAGTTGATTCATTTCAAAACTCTATTGTATGGAAATCTGTGACACTGCCTTTGACTGCCCAGTCCCTGGAGGGGAACAGTGGAGTCAGTTCCCTGTGCTGTGGTACATAACTTCAAATGCCACAATAAAAAGATTGTTTGAGTCACAGTTTGTATGCATGCAGCAACATGTCAGTTCAGTTTCAGGCGGCCACAAGCCTATATGCTTTGGTGTAATGTTACTTTATGGTTATAACTCTGTGAAAGAGGCACCTTTCATAGATCATGTTTGACTGCCAAATAGTGGGGAAAAAACTTCTTTATAATCAACTCCATAAATCAACTGGCTGAAGGTATGAACCTTAAGAGCTTTGGACAGGTACCCTCCCTTCTAGCATCCATAATGTAATAACATTTTCAAAATCTCTTTCACTTTTTTCCTGGTAAAACATTTGGTTCTTGAAAGAGTCTCAGAAAAGGTGCAGGCAACATGTTTGCATTGATTGTGGTGAGGATGAAATTACAAGAACTGCCAGCTCCCTAGAGGGAAGACTGATCAGAGAGCTAGCAGAGCTGACATGGAACAGAGGAGGGGGACGTGAACACAACAGAAAAGGTGATTTGTTCTCCCTGGGTACATCCATCTGGTATTCAGCAGCAAAACCCAATCTCTCCCAACATCAACACATCATAAACCCACACACCTGGCTTTATTGAAAGAACCTTATGAATGCCTGTCTTCCAAAACAATATCATAACACCATTTCAGACTGAAACATATTGGATCTACAATCCATTTCTTTCTCATACGCCATGTCTTCTGCTTATCATAAATACAATCTATGAAGTGTGAACGGATTTATATTTACATGTGCTAGGAAGATTTTGTAAAGGTGAGGAAGAAATTGGAGACATATTGTTGTGATTCTTCAAATATGGGAGCTTTTACTTTTCTTGCAAATAAAAGCTGCAATAAACAAGCCAGTGACCAAATGACTGTGATTTACATATCTACAACCCGCCATGTTCTGAGTGCTATTGTCATCTTCATTACTGAGAACACGATGGCTCGCAGTTTGCTCTCTGCTCACTGCGAACATCAAAGATGCACACACTGAGCTCATTAGTCGTGGCCATCTGTATAATAACACTTTTTCCCAATCCCAGTGACGCAGTTTTGACTTAGAGCAATGGCCCATTTTGCCATTTGTTTGGAATATGGCAATTTCTTCTAAATGGCCTTGTGTGTGTTGTGCATTTTTTTTTTTAATATGCACTGATGACCACAGTTAAACACTTGATCATATCACATTGAACAGTCTGCTAAATGTCTTATTTTATTACATATTATAGCAATAACTGGTGTGGCAGCAATTTTGCTTTTCACTTGATGTAACAAAAGAGCACTGACAGTCACATGAGTGAAACGCCAGCATTAACACATGTCTGATTTGAATGACAAGATAACAGCTAATAACACAGTAGTCAAAGAAATCATCTTAAGTAACAGTTGCCTTGATTGTGAATATGAATCTGGCACTAGGATGTTTATTTATGTCCCTCTGCCTTCGCATTTGCATTTTGATTACACTATTGTCAGCAGTCACAGCAGACATCTAACTAGATATTTTGATAGTCATCGTAAATCTGCAAATAAGTCCTTATCTTGAGTACACAGTTGCCAGATGTGTCCTCCTTAGTTTGGTCTATGTGTGTCTAGGTGTGTTGTCTGTCTTTGTGTTTGTACGTCAAACACTTGCGAGCTGTAATCTACTCCCAAATCAAATATTTTGTAATATTCCCCATTGTGTTGCTTTTAATGTGAAAGCTGAAAAAGCTGGCAACATAATGTCGTCAACATAATGCCATCAACAATATGCTGTGAAAAGAAAAAAAAAATAGCTTGTTTTGTACATTACTGTTGGCCTCATCCACACTTAACACAGCAAACACTCCACACAAAGCCACGTAACACATTCTGAAAACCAGCAGATGAGAAAAAAAACACTACTGACAGTGTGTGAAACCCTTTCCACAATAAACGCGGGCCAATAAACACAGCAGCTGGACTCAAACTGCAACATTATGCATTCACCAAGTGATAAAAATCTCAACGCTGATGTCAATGAAAGCAGGCTCCAGTCTGTTCTTAAAGATATTGGAAATCAGAATTTAGGGAGAATGTATGAACAGTGGCACCATGTACTGAGCTGTAACAGGCTGAAAAGAATGTTAACAAGTTCAATTTCCATTCAATCAATGCCAGAGCTCTTGGAAATGTTCCATGGCAGGAGAGGGGTAAAATCATCTATATGGTAATTATAAGGATGAATCCCCCAGTAACTTTCGCCAGCATGAAAGGTCAGTCCTATTAAAGATAGTTTATCAGTGCTCTGCACATATTTCTTTACTCGGCTTCTAAACGGGTACATCATTTTATTTTTTTTCCTCCATTTTCAGCAACCTGCTGAAGTCTGTGCTTAAGCCAAATGAGAAAAATGGAATTTTGAATGCTGGTAAAGGCTATAATAGCATGAAGATAAATTGTTTTTCTTTCCCTTGCCCTGTCTCAGTCAAAAACACTTCTCTGTCTTTCTCTCTCTGTCTATGGTGTGCAAACTCAGTCTATCTATCTCCCCAACCTCTAACCCCCACTTAAAAACAAATCTCTCTCCCTTTTTTCCCTCCACCCACTCAAGACAGTGAGGCCAGTAGGTTCCCTCCCCTTGGTCCGGTACAGCCACTGACCCATACCCCTTTCCACCATTTCTCCTGATGCATTATGGGTATTTAAAACTTGTCCAACATGACATCATTTCATTTTGAGAGCAGCCTGAGAAAAGTAAATTACAGAATCAATCATGCAGAAGGTCAAGCTGAGACTTCATTACAAGTATTGCATGCCTGCATGAATATCTTTCATTTCTGACTGACCCAATATGTCACAATAGCTGTCTGTCGAGGGAGAAAAGAAAAAAGAAACGGAGCGAAAAAAAAATCCACTCTCTTAAATTGATGTACAACTCATGTCAGTGCTTCTTGGCTTGGAAGGGAGATAAGAGGGAAGTGTAGAAAAACATGCTTTCTGCAACAGTGCTCACATTTTCCATTTAATTCAGGATATAGTGGTTTTTGACCAGTCAAAACTCAGGGTATTATACTCACTGGCAATCTACACAATATCAAGGCGTATCAAATCATGTGAACAGCAAACTACAAATGGCTTTTTCAGCTTCACTTTCATCTTGCATGATGCATGTTCTCCAAACACACTATTTTGTATTTAATATTAGTATGTCTTCTTTGGCTCTGAAAACGCAATGGCATGTTAAAGAGTTAGTTGGTAATGAAAAATATATAATGCATCACCACATAATGGTAAATCTAACAGAACAGCAGGGCTCATATCTCCTAAATATTGATTTTAACATCTAATACAACTAGTTGACTCCTGTACGTTTCAAATCCAATCACGGAGGACATTTCAGTACATGCTTACATGTGTCAAGAAAAACCTAAAATGTGGTGAAGGCACCAGGTGTTTTTTGAAATAGAACCGAGAGACCCTTGCTGTGCAGCAGGGAGAAAATCGAGAAGAAATTGTGAATAAAGCAATACTGGCAGCTCTAACTCCAGTACTATTTGGCACTATTGAGATTCAATCACAAATCAGGAGGACACATGCTGGGAGACAAAAATGAGAGTCAGAAGCTTGTTAGGAGATCAGATTAAATAAATAATGACTTCAGATTCAGGGCTTGCCAGGCACATTGCAGCTGAGAAAATGTATTTCTCTTTGTAGAAGCCCGGCATCTGTGGCCAATTTGCAAGACATACGCTGAACATTATGGGGAGAGGAATTAGCAGAACACTTGGCAATGCAATGACATGGAAGAAGCTTTTGAAAATAGCCCAGGTATATTCACTGGTTGGGTTTCTCATTAAGTTCTGATAAGAGACAGGCTTTCACGTGCACTAAATATTCTCCACCAGTAAGCTTGTATACAGAAAAGAAAACCAAGACGAGTGTTTGGGAAATATGAGCATGGTGGCTTGATGAAAAATGTAATTGCAATAGTGCACGGTTTATTTGTTTGCCCCTGCAGCCATAACAAATAACACAGAATGTAATCATGTATATAAGGTTGTCATTCCTTTATCAGTGTGCTGACAAAATGACAAAACACCTCTCTTAGGGCCTTCGTAAATCATTGTCTCTGTATATAGAAAGCACTGAGAACAACGCTACTTATCTCATTTAAAAGTTGTGTTAATCTAAAACTCTAGATGAATAGAATTTCTATAAGCACAAGACTTTTGGGGATCAATCCCATTTACAGAAAAAATGAAGGGCCACCACAAGCCTTCCTGCAGTACAATGTGTGATGACTGATAACGAGTGAGTAGTGTGCCGCCGACAATGCCACGAGGCAAGGAGCAGAAACCCACATTCTCCCCTCAGTTTTTAATAGAGTCTCTGCACAATCAGAGACATGAGCCATGCAAATGGTGTTAAAGAGGAATAATGTTTGAGAATCAAATCTAATCCTCCAGCAAGTCGTGAGAACAGTCAGGAATGTAATTGTGTCAAGGTTCCGTTTCTTCCAGATGTAGAAAGCTTAACTGACCATGAAATGAAAATTCTTTAGGCAAAAGCCTTCCGGGGCTCACTTACTGTATGCAGCGGAGATATTTTAAAAGCTGCAATTATTTTACATGCCAGAAGCATGGAAGCAGGAAAAAGAGCTGTAAATTTTTATAGCTCCCTTCTCATATGGAATGTAAATAAATATAATATCAGTGTGATTCAACAATTGTGTTGGAGGGAAGGAGCATTAATTCACACATTTTAATGATCATGGCACATCTTCCCAATGCAATGTACTTTGTGGATCACAAAGAAAAAAATTCAGCATCAACATCATCATCTCTCTGCTCATGCCTTTGTCCTTTCGTTTCTTTTCTCCTAAATGAATCTTCCATTTTTGTAATGGGTCTGTAAGACAACTAGTCAGCCAGTGACATTTCCATTTTTCCTCCTCAATGCTTCCATGATTGTGGCATTTGAAAATGCCTTTCCACCCTAAGATAGCAATCTTACAATCTCTAGCACATAACAGTATCAACATAAAGAGAGTGATTACTATGTCCGCTGTTTTATATTTGATCATTCGTATAAGAGGAAAGGACTATTAAGCTTAAAATATATTGATCCAGTCCAGTCCTTTCAGAGCAAATTCTTTACAACACAAAGACAAAGCTGATCCTAAACTCCAAACAAAATATGTGTCTTTTTGGAAGACCTCATGTGACATTGGACAGAAGCATGCCTCAGCATTTACAGCACAAAAAAGGCTTCTGGAGGCGACATGAATTAAATATGAGCATGTGAAACTGTGGCACTTTTGGGTCCCATTTTCACTGTCCTTCTGGGGCTGAATACGCTTTGTACTCTACACCTGTGATCTATTCACATCTGCTCACCTTACAGAGGGGGATCATCCACACTCAGTGCTTTTAAAAAGAAATCCTCACAGTAAGTAACATAATATCATGACATTTACTCAATGTGATCATATACCTCCTGTGTTGTAAACAAGACCAGATGCTGTGCCAGATGCACTGACAACAGGAGGCGTACAAAAACTGTGAAGGTGACATTACGGTTCAGTAAAAGGGCTCATTTAAGGATGCTTCAGATATTAGGGGTCTCTAGTAGTATATATTCATAAATCATGTCTTTTAGTTTGGATACACCACCAAAAGCCACATCTGGAGCAACACTAGTGCAGGATTTCTCTTTGTTGAGAAATGAGGAAAAGATTTGTCTGGTTGCAGAAAATAAATAGACTTGTTGATTTACTAGTGGTGTATATGCATAGAAGTGCTCACCACTGGTTGGCCGTTGTTGACAGACATCCCTTCCTGATCCATCATGTTGCGTGAGATGGTAATAGAGGGCAGATCCAGGCTCTGAGGGGGGAACTGAGGAATTAAAGGACCCCTGTGTGGAACCGGGGGCTCTGGCATTGCAGGGAAAGGTGAGTCCACTTCGGATAGACCCAGACCAGACTCCGTCTCAGGTGGAGGTGTAATGGGAGGAATCTCAAACTCCTCGTCTCCCAAGCTGGGTGTATGAAAAGTCTGCAAAGGAGGAGGAAGGAAGAGGAAAGTCATGAAATCCAGCAACAGAAAACAGTCAGCAAGCATTTGCTGAGGTGGGCCTTATCTAACACGCCGGAAGGAAACCTTCAGGGATTAAATCAGACAACTTTGTTTAAGAGAGGGAGTGTTTTAGTAGAGTGGTAATACACTTGTCTGTAAGTGCACTAAGATGTAACATTTCTTAAACCTATTAAAGTCCACTTTGAGTAAAAAGAACTAAAAAAGGCAAGTGTGAAAGAAGACGTCAAAAGCAAAAATATCAAGCAGCAATCATGGGAGAGAGAGGATACATGATAAAAGCCCTTAATCTTGAGGATGGAAGATGTTGGGTTGAAGTGCAGTGAAAATACACGTCACAGGGAGATGGGTTTAAAGAACATTTTCAAAGATTATTACGCTTGGCCAGAAGTGTTTCTTTTTGTTCCCCTTGCCTGCACCCTTAAATCTGCTCATCAAACAGCCTAATCCTTCTGCCTTTCGAATTAAAGCTTTTGGTCACACTTAATTTGCTTATTCGCCTTCTTGGAGATGGGACTGTTCACCTACTTTGGTCTTGTTTTCATCTGCACATTGCATTAAGCTACTCTATGGAAAGCCAATATATTCATATCCTCACAATGACCACACTGTGGGTCTACATACATGCGGCTGAACACCAAACAGCATGCTATCTGAGGCGCTGGGCTTGGCTGCTCCTGCTAAGTTACAGAAAACCTCTTCAAAGAATGGGTTTCCTACTAAAAGTGACATGATTTTAACTGCTAGCCCTCTGCATAATGCTTGAAAGCATAGCAACATGATGCTAAAATCTGGTAAAGGTCCAGGTTTTATTGGGTGTGTTGACCAGCATGTGAAATTAAACAAAAAAGTAGCCAGCTCTGCATTAAGAGTCTGGAAAACACAGAAATTAAGTGCTTCAGGTTGCTCTCAAACACTGAAAGCACAGTTTGAAACCTGCCTCTTGTGACCCCATCAACTATTTGAAATTTTGGACAGTGGTAGCAGCATGAAAATGATTGGCTTGGAGGCCAAAAAACAGGAGTAAACAGACATTTATATCAATTCAAACAGGCTCCGATGAGTCTCCTGTAGGCCGATTTCACCTTTTTACACACCTGCATTTAATTTTCAACGGGATTGTGAGTGCTGGAGATGATCATGCCTCACTTCTTGAGATAAACCTGTCTCTTTGAAAGGGGAGCTGGTTTTTCTCACAGTCTCCCTGGCCTCACTCTTAACAAAATGTGACAACATTACAGCACTTAGTCTCATATAAAGAATGAGTGCATGGCTTGTCCTATAGGAATCAAACTCCTACCAATAGAGGTGACGTTCTCCTAACCTCAAACCTATAAACCTGATATTAAGAGTTGCACGACCTGCCAGCAAAGCTAACTTGGTTTCAACAACAAAGCTAACCAGGCATGTCTTCCCTGTCGTCCACAGCTCTGTCTTTTTGTCTCTGGTAGGGGATAGAATAACAGAAGGGAGACAACGGAGGGAATATGCCAACACAGCCCTTGATTAGGGAGTATTAATGTTCCCCTTGCTTGCTTTAGCACACAGACACTTGAAACTAATTCATTGCCTACTCAGGGCAGCTGTCTTGACAAGCACTGATGAATTCCAGTGGCAGAGGCAGCTAATAGAGTTTTCATTCCCCCCTTTTCTTTTCCTCTTCCTGCTCCCTACCACTGTTTCACTTTTCAGTGCTTGTTTCACAGCTAGAGAATCAGTTCTCCTTTCAGAGGGAGCTAAGGTCATATTCATCACAGCCCTGGCCTCTGGCTTGCAGAGTGCAGAATAAATCACAAGCACCTTCAGTAGGAACCATTTACTCTGAGTCCTCTGCTGTCATATTATGCTTCAGTCCACTCAGAAATCTCTGGAACTCAGTTCACAATAACGCCTGTTCAGCAGCATGTGAAGTGAGTGTTTATAAGAGACATAAAACTAAACCATCCTGAGTCACGGACAAAAAGTTCTAGTTGCACATGGAGAGGATCGGAGATTGTTCATCATCACAGTCTTCATTCATCTTTTTCAATGTCTCTGGTGGAGCAGGGTCAACCTCCATGCAAGCCTTGAGATCTGCAGTCCCAGTCTCATCTGTATCACATCATGTAGCAATCTGAAAGCACTGGCACACTATTATAATCTCTCTGACAAAGAAGTATCAGCGCTGTCATGGTCTTGCCTTGTCCAGTACAGTCGGATACACTGAACAGACTGTGACACTTGGGCCACATTTATCCACATAATCCCTTGCAGGAATGCTTTTGAGGAAGGAAACATATCACTTACCATTTTCTTTTTGCTTTTGCTCTACTATGGGTACTATTTGCTGATGTAAGTAGGTTTTCTGTAGAAGGTAAATCAGGGCAGAACTATATAGGCCACTGGATCCTATAGGCCGGTGCATTGTGGCCTGAATTATAGAGCCAAGCTAGAGATATGAGACGTCAAAGAAGAAGGGTGGCTGAGGTGAGCTCCACTTTTGTAGGAGAGCGGCACAAGCATGACTGTGACCTTTAAGCAAAACACAGACATGTACTTGGAAGAGAGGAATGCTAGTGTTTAGTGTCTGCTAAACAGAGTGTAAGTAGAGGATAGAAAAAGAAAAAAAATGACTGTGGGGAAGGGACAGATCAGTATCAAAGACTGCACTTGTGTGCATCGTGTCTCTTTGTTAATGATGATACAAATTAACATCTGCACCAGGGGCACTGATAATGGAGACATGGCGTTTGTGTCTCATTTGGGGGGCGGGGGGGGGCATGGAAGATGTCAGCTGTCTGCGAAGAAAAGGCTCTCCCCGGGGGAAGAGGTGCCAGATTTTACTGGAACCCGCAGAGTGTTACAGTTTTGCACACTGTCTAGTGTCATTTCACATAAAGCCAGTCTAATTCTGCACCAGGAGCAGCTTAGGGGGCTCTGATTGGAGATTAAGAGATGCACAATCCACTTTCTTTGCATCACCAGCCTGATTATCCATTTAAATTGTTCTGAAAGACTCAGCAGAGCCAAGTGCCAAGCCAGATGCTGGCTTGGGATGTGCAGGCATGTACATGTTAAAGGGCGGGCAAGGGAGAGCACAACAGAAAGACAGAGAGAAGTGTGTGTGTGTATGTGTCTTTCTATTGGCAGCCACAGGGTCCAGTGGTATGAGGGCAAAGCAGAGCTTGTAACAGAGAGGCCTGATATACTCAGCATGGGCATCCTGAGCAGGTGTGTGGGACATCTTCAGTCCTCAGTGCCTATTGCAGGTGGTAAACCTAGAATAAACTACACTGTACTGCAAATTATTCTCAACAGATATTAAATTCTGCCTGAGAAAATCAAAGAGTGGAGGGCTATCGAGCAACACTTAATCATTTATAATATTCAGAATTAAAATTTAATTATGCACAGCAATGAATAAAGTATAGTGTGCAGTGAAAGTTTGTATTCTTATTGGTGCAGAGACAGAATTATATAAAACACAACACAACAACATACAATATAACAGCAATAATAGCTGCTCTGTGAGACAGCAGTGCCGCTAACATGCTAATGTTTAGCAGGTAAAAGCTTAGTTAGCATATTAGCACGTTAATGCTGCATAATATAGCATGGATCACATGATACAGCTAATGTTTATGGAATTGCCATTAGTTTTTTCAGGTACAGTGGTCCCTCGTTTATCGTGGGGGATATGTTCTGAAAATAACCCGCAATAAACGAAATCCGCGAAGTAAGTTTTACAATTATTATACATGTTTTAAGGCCGTAAAACCCCTAACCACACACTTTTATACACCTTTTTACACGCATTTTGTACAGTACTCCCTTAGCCAATTTAGGACGCAGAACACAATGCGCGTTCATACTGTACAGTACGCTGTAAAAAAAAAAAAAGCATGCAAAATTACACTAAAAAAATCAGCGAAACAGCGAGTCCGCGAAAAAGTGAATCGTGTTATAGCGAGCGTCAACTGTATTCCAAAGTATTGACGATATTAAACTGTTTACTTGAAGGTGGGGGTATATGTCAGTGGATGGTATTATTACTTATTAATTTGTCCTGATGGGGTTGTGAATTTCTGTACAAGCCATCCAATAGTTCAATGGAGAGATGTTGAGATATTCCAAGGGATGAGTGAAAACTTCTCTGAAAAATCCCAGAGGCACTAGATAAAAAGTAAAGGTGTCACCAAAGTCATGAGTATTGATCATCTAGGATTCAATATCTACCAAATTTCATGGGAAATTTTAAATTGTCAAGACACTGACAGTGAGAACCCAAAAAAAACTCAACCTCATTGTGTTGCTAGAGGAAAAAACAAGGGATCACCAAAGTCAATGGATTTCATCCCCTGAGGAACATGACGGTTTGCACAAAATGTTCATATGATAGTTGTTATCAGTCTCAAAAAAAGTGGCAGACCGATGGAACAACCAATATTGCCATCCCAAGAGCCACGCCACTAGCATGGCTAAAAATGACAACATATTGTGGTGAACAGTATATGTTGCTTTATATGAAGTCTGCACATTGTTTTAACCTATAACAAATGGCACAATGCTTACAACAATAGAAACATACAGAGAGCGGACTAGGAGACATGTATCAGTGTATTTCTCTTTCCTATGTTTTATCCCCATGCTGCCATGGTGTTCTTTCAATATCAGGACAAAGAGCAAGAAAAAGCTTTTCAGGCAATATTCCCAGTCCTTCAATAAACGTAGTAATGCAATTCACAGATGCAATAACCCAGACTTGTTAAAGGCAGCAGCATGCAATTACTGCATATAATAGGCCTCAGAATCAATAGAGGCAGGATTGAGGATCCAGTTTCAAATATCTAGACAGGCAGAGTGCAGCTACTCAAATGACAACATCAACCATGGCACCCCTAATCAACATTATTTCAAATTTGGATCATTTGTAGTCCATTTCTACATATTTATAGTTCATTACATGTCTCTAATTTGATTGGGAAAGTAAAATGATACATCTGAGTGGAACACAATCTCAGTGTACAGTATCCTTTTCCCTAAGGGAAGCAGTCAAGCTTTCTATGCTAAGATCTATGCTTTACCAGGCACACCAAGGTCATCTTATCTCATCCCCTAAGTGCATAAGGTAAATGATACATTGGCCATCTAAACAGCAAACACAGGTCTGCTGTGTCCTAATGTAGAAGCAATCTGCCTTGTTCACAACAAATACTGTATCCAATTTTAAATAGACATGATATGTTGTATAGAAAAATAGTAGCTGAATATAAACTTATATTTAGCTTTAAGGCATTTCACGGTAATGCAATATAGCAGAAAATATTGTAAACAACTATCTACTTGGATCCCAAGAAGTAAATAAAAAAATCTACCTGTGTTATGCTATGTTTTAGCAGTTACCATTATTGCCATTCATAGGCACAGTGAAAGCTATTAGCACAAAGTACATAGTCTTACTTTAAATCATTACAATATCTTCATGTAGAAAAAACAACAGGTGGTTGAAAACTGTCCATGATTGTGGTTGTTCAAGGAGTCAAATTTCACTAGACTGTAACTAAACATGGACTAACTAAGTTATATATTGTCTCAGGAACATGGTAGGTATACTATTGCAAAAAAACAAACAAAAAATGTGTTACAATAAATGAAAACATTTTTTGTTTTTATTAAAATAGAAAACATTTGGAGATGTCTTTATGAGTCCAATTGATAACTCAAAATACCAATAATGTTTCCAGACCTATTTTGAGAAAGAGGCGTAGCTAAAGGCAGTACAGTACAGATAGTAGGCGTGAATCTACAAATACATAAAAGCGTGTATATTTTTATGCAGTAGCTAACTGTCTGGCATGATTTGAAAACAATACCAACTGTGGGGGCATAATTTTAGACTTGCTGTCAAAGTCAACTGTTCATCTTAGAGCCCTCATAATGGAGACTCCCTTTCCCACTGTATCCTCAGCCCAAGCCAGACACATTAAGTAGATGAATATAGCATTACAGAGAAGATAGTGTGAAACCTCAAAACTCAAAGTGGAAGTCACATTAATCTCACTTTAGCTCAGGTTGCAACAAACAATACTTTGGACACTTCATTGCTTGAAGATAAAATTCTATGCCTAAGACTTCTTCTCTCTTTCTCAAGCACAATACCATCTGCGCCCTAACACTGGAAACAGTTGTTCCTTTTGATAAAATGTAAATGAGCTGGGTTGTATTTTTTTTTTTTTTTTTTTTTTTTTAAGGAGCAACCCCCCCCCACCAGCCCATCCCCCCTTTTCCCTGACTGCCACAGTGGGCCCTCACAGCTGGGGGCTGAACGCTCTCCAAGCAGCTTGTGTCGGCGTGGTCCCCACTGTAGTGGGCCTCAGCAGCCAGTGGATACAGAGGATGCGCCCACTCAGCGTAAATGAAACTTCTTCCATAACACTCTGTGAACATGAGGTCACACACTCAAAACACTTCTGTGTAGCTGCCGCAGCTTGAATATCACAGTTGCATCCCAACTGGCCAAGTGACGCGAATGAAAACAATGAGGTTAACGATGACATCTAACTCAGCATTTTAGAGCCTTGTAATGTTGCTTTGCTGTGGGTTTTGAAGTCAGATCAATCACCCCTGCTAAACTGAATGAGATTGGCCCGTTTGAACCACAGAGGATGATGGGTATTTTTGGTGCACTTGTCTCTAATGACAGGGCAGCCGAGTGGGTGGAGGGGGAATAGAACGGGTAAATTTAGCACACTGTTAGGACTACTATGGCTCAGAGTGGTGGTTATATACCTCCAGAGGAACAACTATTCTCTTCTTTCTTTTAATGCAGCAGTACAGTACACAGTTATTTTTGCAGCTCCACGGACTCACTTTGCTGGTGACAGTTCACTTTTTGTAAGTGCCAGCGGATAGAGCAGCTCAGAGAGTGACAGAGCTATAGAATCTATTTGGGCTCCTTCATTATATCTTTGAAAAGAGGAAGAAAACAGGTGTTAATATCCTACGCTTTCTGGGATATCACTTTATCTGATAGAGTGCAGTCAAGACAGTCAGATCACATCAGCATCAGCGCTCAGAAGTTACTATAAGGCAATATAATGTGAGCCTAGCTCATTTTTGGTAAGCTTATTGTCTCAGTGGGTCTCAGAATAGGCAGCTTTTCAGGCAATAATAATGTTGCCTGTGACAAAGATGGAGAAATCCAAACATAAATTAATCATCATGGATGTTTTAGAGGGATTTACTGTGTGAAATATAGGGCTTATCCTTTATGATACTGCCAACCTTGCCATACTACATTTTCTTAAACAAATAGGCATGACAAAGAAATATTAATAAAGAGCAGTATCATTTACATAAATGCAAAGCATTAACTAAATTAAAAACATGGTATTATCAACTAAGAAAATAATAAAGCAATTTGTATTAGAGAGTGTGTTTGTATTACTTGAATATCCCATGTCCAAAAAGGAATTTTAATTATATGGAAAAAAAGTCAAATATACTCACATCACCAGCAGCGAGCAGGGCACCGTTCGCCTCAGCCATGTTCATGTAGTTGTTGTTATTCTGGAACTGCAATTGAAGACAAAAAGCACAATAAGCCTACTAGTGTCCAGATAATATCAACTCAAGCTCTCTCCCTTTTCATAATGGACACCTGTCACTCAAACAGATTGTCACACTTGGCTCTGAATGTTTACACACTGAGTTAACCCCTTTCTCTACGTGCACGAGTGCATTCTGCCACTCTGCCATTATTGTGACATGACGAGAGGCATGTGAGAGGCCCAGGCCAATTCAAACCAGGGTAATGAGAATCTGGTCTGGCTATTCAGCTCTTATGGGATGGCAATTAAGGATATGTTTGCATCACAAAGCCAAGTATCAAGATGCTGTGGCAGGTTATTAACTTCAAATAATCTAAGGGAGAAGAGTGATACAGAGGGGAAATAAGGAGGTGGAGAGTGTTTTTAATATGGGTGGAGTACATTTTTGGTTAATGGGAGATGGTTTTTACAATTTATTTTAAACAGCGGGATTTTGATCTTCATCAATTCTCAGAAAAATTTCAACATTAAAAGTATTTTGGCTCTATCCTATTTTACAAATAAAGTGTATTCTACACAGACATTCACCTTTTAATACCAAAGTTGATTTCTGTGGTAATAGAGTAACCCGTGGTGATACAACTGTGAGTGCCACACAAAGACATATTATTAAGCTATTAAAACCCTCTACTTTGGTAAGAAATAACATGTTTTCACAACATACCCCACCCCCCATCCCAACCCACACATAGCCTGCTGGCAAAATGGCAGCCACTTCCTTTCTTTGGAGACACAACCATGCTGACAGGTAGGAACAATGGGACATAGAATGAAGAATTATGGCCTAGCAGCTGGGCCCAGGAGCACAATGCACCTCTCTGTGAGTGAGGAGTGCAAAACCCAGCCGACACGGCACGGAGGAGAAAGAATCACAGTGCGTTTGCGTCTTCATGAGGTTCCACTGAGAACACATTTCCAACAAAGCTCCACAGTAATCTCTTTTGTGTGTTTATTACAAAGTCACTCTTAAAACATTATGAGAGATGAAGAACTCCAATAGACGGAGAGGGAGAGAGAGAGAGAGAGAGAGAGAGAGAGAGAGAGAGAGAGAAATGGCTTCTTATCTAAGCAGAAGCCAAACAATAGTGGAAACAAATTAAGATCAGAGCGAACTGAGAAGTGCATTAATATATTTTCTAGCCCTTTGTGTTTTTTCCCCTACTCCTTTTCTTCTGAGTGGTTAGTATGCGAATGTAATTACCGAAAGAACTGCTGCTAATCAACTGCGAATGGTATCCATTAATTAGTCTATGCCCTGGAGAGAGAGTGGGGAATCAGCAGCAATGTTAACAGTGTTACGCACCAATGAGAAAAGGAGCCACAAGCTCTGCTAGCAGTCGCTGAAGCAGGTGGTTTGTTCTGTCTAGGCCTCCAGTGCCGTCTTACCTGGAGCTGCCCCACTAAACTATATCTGACTCGAGCGCTGGGGGTTTACATGTTCGCACAAATGCACACACAAATGTATTAGAACACACATTTAAGTGAGGAGCATCTGTCAATAGCCAGCACCTCTTTATTTCCCAGCTGTGTGTAACTTTGAGACATGACATGGTTGGGTTACGTCAGCCACTCGGCTGGTAATTAACCTTTTCCTTGGCTTATCTTAGAAGTGTTACTCCGTCCCCCTTCTTCTTTTAGATAACAAATTGAAGTCTCAAAGATATCCTTCTCTATTCAGGCGCTAGGAACATTGTTCTGATTGTAAGTGGAGATAGGGCTTCGTGCAGTGCTGTCTCTGTTTCTACTATCCCTGTGTCTCTCTGGATGTGAATAAGGTTTTAAAGCGTGAGCAGACAATTGCTCTTAGTTGTAAATAGTTCACTGAGACTCCCAGAAGAATATAGACAGATCGGAGATCTGTATGATACTTCTAATATAGATGCTTGTATAATGTCCTGCCTGTTGTGTGCAAAAAAAGAGGAGACATGTTCCTGTAAGCGGAGTAGCTGTGTCTCTGTGCGAACTTCGTGGTGGCATTAATAGTCACAAATTTTCAACTTAATTACTTGTCATGTTATACATCCCTGTTTAATGTGGGTGACAACTCCATGAGCATGTAAGTGCTTATAAACCAGAAAGAGAACGTGTCATTAACACAAACACCACACTGATAGGTATGGCTGAATTACATACTGTAAGCACGGATATTAGCTTCATTAGTGAAAACACAGTCAAGTTAAGTCTAAGTGCTAATTAGTGGTGTGAAACTCCCAGGGCTCTGTCCCTCTGCGAGTCATGTTTTATTGTTCTATGGTCCTTTCAGAGCAGCTCCACATCTCCTTCGAGAACTGTGACTAACATCCCAAGAAATGTCCCCAGCCACTGATATCAATCTTCACCATTAAAAGCTGTACCACGTTGCGCCGCAGCCCAGGCCACAGGCCTCAGTGGACAACCAGAGCAGGCAGTGGAGATTATTATTGTTATTCCCAATTCATTTTTTTTTTTTTTTTTTTTGTGCGTGTGTGTGTGACGGGGGGGCGTTCAGTGCTCATGTCCGCGGCAGTGCCGATTGAGTCAAATGCCAGATGAAATTAAGTGTGATTGGAGAGACCACGCAGCTGACGGTAAGGGATCGCACTAAAATGGGTCAGCACAGACAATGAAGGCTCTGTAATTAAAATGATGTGACGAGCTAGACGAGAGCTGGGGCGGGCCATGAAAGGGGCCAAACAACCGGGTGTATGCACAGAAAAGCATTTTGGAATCAGAGATGTAACACAAATGAAACGTTGGGGAAATCTGACAAATGGAATAACTTACTTTTCGCAAATCAATGCTCATGAAACACAACAAAGTGGTCTTAAATGTCTAGTACAGCACTGTAGCGGCATTAAAGTTACATGCATTCAAGAAACCAGCATCTCACTTATTCACATTTCTAAAAAGCAGCCACGCACTTCGAGCAGGGAGCCAAAGGGAAGCCATAGAAAAGAGTGATTTAAAATAGCTGTGGGTAGGAGGCTTTTATTAACAGAGTGGATTCACGGTTAAAGGTGCTCTGTAATATGAGTCGCTCTAAGAGCCAGACATGGCTACATGGCAGAGCAAACACTGGGTACTCAGTGTTTTTATTTCTCCTTCTGCACCACCAGCACATTTCTTCAATAACTGTTTAACAGGAGAGAATTAAGAGCTTACATGGACCCTGATCCTAATGTGAAAAGACTCCACTGTCTGCATGATCGCAGGCAGACAGAAAACCAAGCAACCTCGCAGTGAATGGGATGAATATGAAATTTTAGGTTTTTCTGTAAATGCACAGTGCTGCCTTTCTCTTTTATTCCAAGTCAAAATAATATTTCAAGGATATTCTTTGAGTCGTTGTGAAAGCTTCGGTTATTCATCGTTAGACAAAACAGGTACAATCTAAACAACACCCATCAGCATGCATACTTATTTTATTTTTCTGACTGAAGCCAGCATAATTTTGATGCTTGATTCCTCCTCCTCCCCATCCTTTTAAATCCCAGTGCAGGAATATTTGTATGAAAGAATGTCCAGGGGGAAATAAGGTGTTTTACAGCTATTATAGCAAACAAAATTATTTCAACCTCAGGG
Source organism: Larimichthys crocea (assembly GCF_000972845.2). Classification (NCBI taxonomy): domain Eukaryota; kingdom Metazoa; phylum Chordata; class Actinopteri; family Sciaenidae; genus Larimichthys; species Larimichthys crocea. The sequence goes on along the minus strand of NC_040018.1, from coordinate 22,354,650 downwards.
CGAACACAATATTGCACCAACATGACCCCATCTCACCCCCCATATGATGGAGTAACCACACAGATCCTATCAGTAAACATGAACTGGACAACCAGGATTCACAGAATAGACGCCTGAAGAGCCTCTGATAGCACAGCTGCCATCTCTGTATGCGTACAAATGCAAAATAAACATGCACTAGCCTATACCTTCTCATCTGAGCATTGAATACTGCTTTGTCAATGGTGATTAAACGATTAAAGAATGACATGGAAAAATGCAGGATGACGTTGCGTTTTAGCATAAGAAAAATAATAAAATGAGATCAAATCACCTTCAGCAGACTGTTCTTTGGTTTTACAGCACAATCAAAACGTCACAACATCAGTGCTGTCTGTCAGCAGGTAACCAAATTGGGCACATTCTTTCTCCCCACTGAAAACCACCAAACTAATTCAATCAAGAGCCCAGGCTTTTCCAGAAACATATCAACTGCTGACAAGCGATTTTACAGTTCAGCTTGAGCTCAGTAATCACAGCCTAGCATGTGTTCTCTGGAACATGACACTTGTGCTAATATGTTCTCCAGTGGTCTCCATAAAAAACTGCAAAAACACCACAGTTAAAGCTCAACCTCCAATCCCAAACCCATGGTAATTTGCTATGTATTATTTTATGCAATTTCCTTTCAAGCCTACCACCAGGTTTAAGCCTCTCATTCAGTGAAAGGGGACTGGAGACTCAAGAGAGCAGCACAGTTTCCTTTCCTGCAATCCTGGTCAGGTCCTGTTGTAACCTCTGGAAAAAGTTATCTTCTGACTGCCGAGGTCCTCCTCACCAAATACATGCTCATTTACAACCCAATTCAGCATAAACACTCTGCAGCTGCCTCTCTGGTTATCACAAGCCCTATTCACGCCCAGCAGGCCGCCGTCCTAGCAGCGCCAAGCCGACATATAGATATATTTCCTCCTATGTGTGCAGCAGTCAATTTGTAAAGCTACTCCACAACACAGCATGTCCGCACAGTCGGCTCGCAACCTGTTTTCTGATCTGCAGGCCGAATCGATTGGTAATTCAGTTTAAAGCTAAAATCATTACTCCCCCAGCCCAACACTGTCTTCCACCATTAGAATTGCTAGTCCTCAAATGCATCAGGTAGAATTGAGGGGAAGTTCATTGTAAGCATCTCATTCTTCCTCTGCTGCTCAGTGTGAGGACCGCCACAGTAGTGCAGAGGATCCGGTGTGAGAAAAAGTCTTGGTCTTATCTGGGCTCTGAATCAAGCTGATGACAGTTTTGTTCAGGCTGTGTTCTGATTATCTCCTCTCTCACGCCACACAGACCACTGTGGCCTGGACTAGTGTCATCTCAGCTTGCTTTAGTAAACAAAGACCTGGAGGAGCGGTTTAAAATCTTGTGGAGGTATCAATCCTGTCCAAAACAACTGTGTTCCCTTGTAGCGGTTACAAAAATTATGGAAAATCAGCTCATCTCTGTAGTGTTTGGTCAGAAAATGTTAAACATGTTGTTTGTATGAGAGTCAGGTTGGAAGACGTCATCTTTTCAGGTCTCTAAAATATGTGGGCATGAGGCATTATAAAAGGAGATTGTAATAAGCAAACCCGAAATCAAGTCCAAATTCAAATTCTGTCACGGGGCATGAAACAAAGTTTGCATAACCAACCAAAATGACAAGCTTAACTATCAAAATAAAGGAAAAACTTCAAGCGATTTCACAGCTCAGCAAATGTGTATTATTTTTTTAAGCTTCCCAGTCATTATGGTAGTGGTGAAAGACAGTAAAAGGAGAGCTATAGTCGGTGCGTTCAGCATATTCCTTGGGGCTACGTTTATCTTCAACACAGACACCATGTACAAGAGTGATAACATGGAGACACAAACAGACCAGGGTGAAACAGCATTTGTAATATCTGAGTATTTCCTTTAAAGTATTTGAGAATGAGATAAGTTAAGTTTACTGCATCAATCCGAAAAGCTTTCAATCACAGAAAAGTAAACTTGGCAGGCGATGCATTGTCAAAAATCCACTAATCTTTTACAAGTTAAAACACATGCTATACATTTTAAAGCATTCTGTCAGTAATATCTCACCACAGCAGAATTATGCAACTTTAGCTAATCCATGGAATGATTAAGAAAACAATACCAAAGGGATTTTGTGATTTTCAGCTAGATATTGTGATTTCACAATGGGCCTCCTGATTTAAAAGAACAATTACAGCCATGTTAATAACTTTGAGCTAAATGCTATCAGCATGCTAACTCTCTCACTATAGAAATACCCATTGATGTTCAGCAAATAATGCTGTAACATGTTAACAATTTTAGACCAGAGTGTTATCATGCTAACATTTGCTAGTGATTAGCACCAACAACAATTACAGCTGAGGCTGATGGGATAGTTGGGGTTTTCAGTATTTAGTAGTAAGTATTGGAAAAATCAAAAACTTGACCACACTGGTAGATTAGGATAACCAAAATCATTACAACCTAAGGGAAACATGAAATAAAATACATAAAAAAACATGTCAACCTTGAACTAAATCAAAAGGAATCACCAACATCAATAGGATTCCAATAGTTATTGAAACTAGATCTATTTCAGTCTATACCAAAGTGGTGGACCCGTTGACTGACAGACCGACGCAATCATCCTTTAGAGCCACACCATCTTTAATTTGCTAACATCCTCAGGCTTCTCTGTCATCAAGTTTCATGCGCATATGTTGAGTTTAACAGTAAACATTGTAACAATACAGTAACACATTAACAGTATAACTTTGTAGCATGGCCACAACACCATGTTACACAAAGAAACTAAAATACACTGAGGTTCACCATAGCTAGGTTTTCTCTAAGGCCTAAGACTTGCAAATGCTGCCAAAACAAAGATGGTCTCAGAATTTGTCATAATGGACCCATAGCCTGAGCCCTGGAGTCTCAATACTATGCAGGTCAACATCCAACATCCCATTTTTTCTTAGCCTTTGAGTCTGCTCTGTACTCTCAAGAGCAAATCCTAAAAGAAAGCACAAGCTAAATGGGGTTCCATCTTTGATCTGGCGGGGTGCAAAGCCATTGGCCCACAGCCACAAAGGAGCTTATGCGATGGAGAGGGCCTCAGAAACATGGTGTAGCTTTCTCACAATGGCTGCTGTTGCATGGACACGCAGCTCTTGAGGAAGCAACATGAGAAAGGCTTGGCTTGGTGGTGTTGTCTTGCTTTTACTGCTAAGCCATGTCTCAAGGCTGTTTACTCTCAGCAGCTTTGAAGCAACTCCAACTCAAGATGGTATCAGAGGTGTGGATTTTAACCAAGCTTACTCTGCTCTGCTGTTCTTCTACTACAGAGCAAGAGGTTTCATTGAGGTTCAAGAAGCTAACAACTAAAAATGACATGGTTAAATGTCATACAGGAGAATAATAGCTTTCTGCCACTGGAAATGGGTTTGTTTTTGGTGGTGCTAATGGTGATGCTTGTGCTACTTGTCAGATGGCTATGAGCTCTGGTACTTGGCTTCACATAAAGCTCCATTGAAAGCTTCTGGGAGTTGAGTCCTCTCTTATTGCTCTAAGAGCACAAATGCATTTTTCTATTCCCTCTGTGCCGTTACTGGCTAATACACTCATTATAACCGGCTTTGGGAATGTGCACAGTCAAGAGCTTTTAGTGATGGACTCAACACAACTCTCTATTCCTTATCTAGTAATGGCAGAAAAGTGGAATATTCTGGTTTTGTATCGGGACTTAAATGGGAAATATAACAGGCGTTTAAATCAAAGTATTAAAAGCAACAGTGTCAAGATATTTAAATCAGTGAAGATCACTAATGCAATAACATAACATGATTGAAAAAACATGAAACTCCTCAAGAAATGCTTGAAAGAAAAGAAAAAAACAATTTTGTTGTTTTGTCCTCAAGTTACTTGCTGATCAAAATTCTTGGGTTCAGTTATAGATTTTAAGCACCTTCCTGTGTGTACTGTGACCTGTGTCTTTTCTGTTATTCTTACCATAAGCCCACAGTAAGCACAAACTGACCAGTTGTTCAATCTCTATAAATCTGAAAAACACAAACTGCTGAGCGGTGACTCATATATCAGTCTATTATATACTACAGGGCTGACTGTATTAAACAAATGGCTAGGCCTGCAGCTGGAAAAGAGAGGCAATATAGAGAGAGCAGAGGTTATTGTCTAATTTAAATCTTGGCTGCTTTCCCAGAGCTGTACCACATTCCAATTTGTGGCTGTGTTGCTTGGCGCTACTGACAGAGGTCCGGCTGCAAATACTCTCGGGCTCCTCTCCAGAAATGTGTCTCCAAACTGACAATCAACAAGTTGGCAGAGATTAACGGAATGACTGGGGCATATTAGGTGAAATAATGAAAATGCACCCGCATAGAAATTGTGCTTTGTTACTTTCCTGCACGTGCCATTGTTCCCCCCTCCTTCTGTGGTTGCAATAATGTATCTATAATCATTATTACTTGATGTGCAACAACAAAAGGTTCATAAAGAAAGCCAGTGCAATGTGTCTGTAATGTCTTTGAGCTCCATAATGAAACAGCAGCTGGAAAAGACATCTGTGAACACATAGTAGTTAAAGAATGGTTGAGCGAGCTCTTAGAAGCAATTAGCTATTTCAAGCATTTTCTCCTTGGCACACTATTGTCCATTCATCTTGTAGATTGACAGCACACCAGGACATCATTAGCAAACCTGATGGCTGTTGAGTCGCAGACATTGTTTTTCTTGTGACAGCAACCATCAGGCTAAGTGCTTCACTAATGTTGTTAACAGTATTTAAGCTCAAAATGTCACTTTAACATTTCCTACCTCAAAAGCATTTGCGAGATTAAGATACCAGCTTTGAATAATTACAAACACTAAGCTTTGACTTTGATTCCATATCATTGCACTGACATTTCAAGAGATTTGGAACAAAGACACGCTAGACATCTTTTAGTCATAATGAAAAAATGATTCCTTTCCTCTGTGTAAAATGACAGGTTCGGAGATCAAAGGCGCATGGAAACCTGGAGGTCTGCGCTCTATTGAAGCAGTGCTTTTTTTAAAGAGAACAAGGTAAGTTAGCAAAGTGTTTACACATGGAAAAAAGGGGAAAAGCTTTATGCAAAAATCTTTTCTCTTGATGACATTTGTCAGTGTGTGGCCAATCAAATGCAACCATTTTTCCCTACTCATTCCATTAAGCAAATCAGCGAACATTCAGTTGTCACACAAATATTATACTTGTATGTGCATAATATATATTACACACAGATTTGTCTTATCCTGTAGATGTTGTTCTGACATGTTTCCTCCAACATTAATCCACATGAATTTGTAAATAACCTGGAGCTTGTATACAACTGAAAATAACTGTATACGTTGTATTGTATTGTATTTGTACAATCCCCCTTTACAGTTGTATTGATTTCCTTTAACCACAGCTCCCTCCGAGCACTTTTATCCCATTTCTCCAGCACATACGGCTAAAAAAAAGAGGTCACTGACATTTTCTGTATTTGAGCCTTGACCTCTATTTTAGAACCATGCTGTGAGTTTCTCCACGAAAATAAATGAGAGCAGGGCACAGTCTGCTCTGCACTCACACCTTCCCATGCACATGTTCTCCCATCACTCTTCATTTGTCTTCATTAGGCTCATGTTTAACCCGCTTCTCCAATTCTCTGCCAGCATATATAGTTTGCAGAGAGTATCGGAGCGTGTGATACTGTAGCCCAAACCTCCTGGCATCCTGTTGTTTATATGCAGCCGTGAGGAATGAGTGAATGTAAATAACTTGTAGCTAACACATATAGCCTAAGATACATGTAAAAAGGTTTCCTGTGTCAGTCAGGCGCATTCAGTTAACAAACCCGGAAAGACAAATGTCACTAATCCAGTTAATCAATATATAAACAAAGCCTGTAACGACTAAATCGGATATTTCAACAGGGGGCGTCGTGCTGGAAATACAGACTGCAGGTTTAAGTCGGAGTGAGACAGAATTCCCACTGTCAACTTGTCATCAGCTAATTTACCTGGAGCCAGAGGGGCAGATTCACTGGACACATAGGGAGAGTTAATCTCTTCATTCATCTTCAATAAAGAGATCGACCCAATTAGCTTGCCACATTGACTGACAGCGCTTGTGTTTGCTTTTTCTCCCTTGACTTTTTCCCCTTCTAAAATCAGTTAGAGTTATGCAGTTTATTCTGGCTCCAGCTGAAGGCCTCGAAAATTATTCGAGGGTACTGTACAACAGTGAAATAATCATGATGTCTTTATTCAAATCTGTCGAGTCTGAAATATTCACCACTGCAATTTGCTGTGACTGATTAGCCAGTGGAAGGGTTGCTTGGGGATAGCTCTCCAGAGCTCTGTAATTGAGCAGATTTGACTTGGGAGTTTTTTTTTTTTTTCTGCTGATAACTACACACATTCCCCTTTTTTAATGTTCTTTTCTTTTTTTAGCCTGTCCTAAGAGCCAGTGCACATCAAAATTATGGCGCTTGCAGAAACAGCAAAATGTAGGACAGTTTATATTCCGATTTCTGTCCCTAGAAAATGTGATTCCACACCGTGTTTCGTCTGAAGAGTTACCAAAGTATCTCTGGCTGTAGCCCAGAGACCTGTCAGTGTTAGTTGGCCTGGTCAACGCTGAACTGCCAGATCTAGAAATTCAAAGATCAGTGAGACTATGTTATAAGGGAAATACGAAGAAATAACACATTCTCACTCTTACAAATCAAAGTTAAACACAATCATTGCGCAATTTGATACACTCTGTCTGCTTTGACTAATGACTGGTGGCTTATGCTAGCAAGGTTTAGATAAGAAAAAGTATTTCCCCTTCTGCCAACTATATACCAAATTAGTTTGTAATTTTCACTAGTTGCCCTCATTGCCACTGTTTAACAAAAGTTACATGGGATCACTTCAAATAGCTGACGTGACATTTCAATGAAAATCTCCACTATATTATAATAATTACAGACCTGTGACATTTTGACAGAAATATGGCTATATTCCGAGCTGGCACATACATGTGAGGGATTGCAAGTCTTAAAACGGATGACAAACAGTGCACTCAAAAGAGTAAGCCATAAAATAATGTCAAATAATGAGCTGTTTCATTATAATCCTGTATGGGTAATTAAGAGATTAATATGTCAATGCTGGTTTTGGCAAGTTCTGCAGCCAGGAAGGGCTGTATTTACCACAGTCCCTCTGCCACAATGCACTGAAAACAGCTTTCTTTCACATTAAATCTCGTTTATAGTGTACAGAAAAAAAAGATAGACACTGTTATTCTTTTCCAAAACACACCACTAATGCTCTAGGGCATGATTTGTCATTGTTATTCAGTGCTCGTTCACCTACACTTAAAACATGATCCTTCTGGATTTTAATTAAGCACCAAGGTACCTCCCAGGGGGTTCTGGCTTGGCAAAGGAAACTACTTTGATTTATGTACTACTTTGTTGTTTCTGCTTGAAGCTTGCCTGTTATGAGAGACTGTGGTGATGAATGAAAGAACTAGGCAATTATTCTTATTTGTTAATTAGCTCCTGTTAGGAATGTATTCTTCTGAAAATATCAATACCCACCAATACTGAAGCTGAACATGAGCTGTCTCTTAACATGACTATCTCTTTCTCTCCCTACCTCACAAAAATAATACATAAACCAGTGATGATATTATGACTGAGTAATCTTACTGGAAGCTGGGTACACGTTGATACATTGTCAGGTAAATATGGTGACAATTCAATATTAAATCAACAAAAGCTGATTGTAAGTGGCCTGTGTGTGTTCAGCAAGCCAACAGGATAACACATCTATTTATGCATTTACATGCTTCCCCCATACTGCAGCAAATTACGTAAAATACAATACTAATTTGCAGAACACTATGGAATCCAACTTAATTGTATTCAAAGACAATTTACTGTTAAATGTTAATCAGCAAACATTCTGCCAGTTTAACACAGTTCCTAAATGAGAAGTGCACACATTTGTGAATCAATATGCCCCTGCATGTTCCACGCAATGTTCACATGAACTATAACATCCAAAAAGTATGATATACATGTCAGCCAAAGCTAATATCGTTGCTACTCTTTCTAGACAGGTATTACTTATTCAGTAACTGTATAGTATGGACAGCAGCCAGTTTATAATATGAAACTTAAAAGTATTGGCAAGAGTATAATCCAGACTATTCTGGTGTACAATATGCAGCTGTCTGTAATAACAGGCCACATGCCCTGCAATAACAGATGACAAATACTCACAAGTGATGTAATATTGTTCAATCATTTTTCATACAGTCTAGTTTCAAAGCACTATAGGTGTTGATTGTGTTGTCAGAACTAAAGTTTCATTCACTTTTTATTTATTTAGTTTCTCTGGATGAGCGTCAGCGTCTCTGGATAAAACATAAAATCGCTCTTCATCTTGGCCTGCTGTGCCACATATCCACACTGACAAATCAAAGCTGTAGCTGGAGACATATCTCATGATGAGAGTTGAAAGTGAAGATGCTCAGCCACCTCTCTGACACAAGAATGGTTGCGGAGACAGACATTGTACGAGGTCTGCTCTCCTAGATGCATATCAGAAACTAATGGAGTCTCGAAACCACAGGGGTGCTGCGGGATCGCTACGGTTAGCTCGTGGAACTGGTGAAGGTCACCACTGCTGAGCTGAGCAGCCACAAGCCCTCATAAAACCATGCAGCGTATCATTATTTTCAAAGTGTTTCATTATGGACGGTTAACCTTGGCTAACTCCGACCTAACACTTTAATCAGCTGCCTGTAATGCCTTTGAAACAGTGTAATCATTCAGCATCATTTCTTGTTGATCAGCGGGAGAGACACAAATGTGGTGGAGCCTATTTTAAAAAAAGAGAGATCCCATTCCCAAGGCCGTGCAGGTATTTGAAAAGTTACACCATGAGTCAGAACCTCCAAAGATGAGGAACTAGATCAGTTTCCTTGGAAGGAATGTCATTTGAAAGAATTGTCAGTGGCAGTCCAGGGAAGGAAACATTGCCAATGCTCAGGCCTCACAGACCTTGATCTTTTTTCTACTTCTGCCATACCACACTATGACCGCATGTGAGAGCCCGCAAGCCAGCAGAAACACACATCACAATAAACAAGGACATGCTGTGAATGAGCCTCGACTTCAACTTCTGAAAATATCAGAAGTCGGCTCAAGAATTTCATGGACCCCATTCATGATCCCAGTCGAGGTCTCAGGGATTGGACCTCTATTATGTGGCTGCAGCTTTTACTGAGACCATGTCCATTGTTCCTTTTGATCATGAATAAAAACTACACAGATTCATGAATACTGCATGATTTTCATCTAAGTGGAACTCTGACATAAAGAATCCTCAACGCAGTGATATTTCAGTAACATGTTAAGAGCTTGAAGACACTGTTGGGTAGTTATGGCCAAAAGAATGATGTAAGAGTGATGTAACGAGTCAACAGTGTTTTCTAAAAATCTAATTCTCATGTTTAATCTGTTATCCCTACAATCCTGGCAGCTAGAGCATTAAATGTAAAACATTTTTTAATTGTATGTAAAAAAAAAAAGTGATATTAGCGATCTATGAGTAATGCAAAGACATACATTTAAAAAAATGAGTTATTGTTCTTAGATTGCTGTGCAGAAGGGCATTTTTACAGTCACTTATTCTTTAAGATGAATACAAAGACATTTCTGACAACCAAGTGTAGAGTGCACTGTATTGAGATCGCTATTCAAACTGAATATGAATTACGGCAAAAAAAAAAACAACAACAACAAAAGTATTCATGCCAAAGAATGTTCTTGTCAGTCGAATGCATGTACATAAAAGATCCAATCAAACCGTGGCAGGGTGAAATGGCAGTTTTCCAATTCTATGACTATTAAAGCTCATTTAAAGGGTGAAGTGGGTTTACAGGCTGCTGTATTATTGCTATAGCAGTAACTGCTCAGATAGACATTAATATTATCCAACTGCCACAAACAGACTTTATGTCTTACAGAGTTGTTTGACAACTATCCAGAAGATAGCCAAAAGTCTAAAACAAGTCTTTCTTGAACTCTGCGTCAGTTTGCTCCAACATGCCATCTATTTGACCATTCAAATAAAACTTTTATTTACCCACACTGTTTAAGCTCTTTGCCCAACGGGTATGAGGGATATTTGCACACCTGCTACTTTTGTCAGGTCATTTAGTGCAACCTGGTAACACGCTGCATTATGGGAATGTGTTATGTAGGTGGGGGTGGGTGGAAAATGGTGAATTGATCACTCTGACTAACATGTAATACTACACACACCTGCAGCGCATGCAGCTGTAATGAGAAAGAAATTCACATTCAACCTGACACATGAACAAATGTTGGAACAGTGACTAATATTTCTATGAGTGGGCTGGTTTGGCTCGAACAGTCACAGCTAAATTGGAGCATAAAAAGAAATCTTATGAGCAGACAATAAATCTTGTTTGGCTGACAGGACTAATTTAGAATCATTTTGAAAATGTAATATTCTGTGATCGGAAGCTGACATAAAAGTAAATACTATGAACAGCTGGAGTTAAGAAGTATAACATAGTTCAGTCTAGAAAATATTAGCCATAACTGTGCAACATGGAGGACATTAGTCAGTTGCATACACTCCTCAAAATATTTGCATTGTCACAATTATCTTTTTTTTTAATGGCAATGTAACTAAATCTAAGCCAATCAGGCGTGAACAAATCTAAAAACCAGTTCTGCCTTTCTTTCACATCTGGAGTCAGATAACAGAATAAATTGTATGGAATATGTTAAACTTGGATGAAGTTGATACAAATCTTAACCTGATGTTCATTTTAAACATGACGTAATGCAAAGTCTGTTAACATATAAGTTTAAAACGTATTACTCTAGCTCTTGTGTTTCACAAGATCATTCAGAAAATAATATTTTGTGTCACATCTACAGATACATACAGGTACATGAGCAGTTATGTCCTTAAAGGTTCAAATGCTTCATTATGTCAACCAAAAAAGCCAAATCTGTCCTATCCTAGCAGGCCATAAATAACATATTATGAAAACAAAGCTGCGGGCAACATGAAATCTGACAGCGGACCGTGATTGGCCCCGGGGCCGGACTTTGGACATGCCTGGCTTAGGAGAAGGGTTTGAGTCAAGCAAGTCAAGTGAAGTTAAAAGGAAAACAACTGAATGTTTTGATACAGCCTGTGAGCCCATTAAGAGAACTGCACATTAGATCAATGAAACATGGAATGGCTGCCTCTCTGGAAAGCTTTAAGAATGAATGTGTCGTAACAGCAAGGCTAACCACTAAAGGGACACAACACTTATTGAATCAGCAAACCAGAAGTTTTTTGGAGGCATGGGGAGTTTTTCCCCACTCCTGTTAATAAGTCAGCAAGGTTGAGGCTGTCAAAGATAGTAAACCCAGACCAGATTAAAACAGTTTATAATGGTGGGAAAATATCTCTCTGCTTTGATTCAAAGTATTCACAAAATTATGAGAAGACTCCTTTCAACACCTAGGAGGTTCATTTTATTTTTGACCTTACAAGATAAAATAACCCATTCACTACTACAGAATCAGTGATATACAAGCCTCAGTCTTATCGTAAGATCATCAAATCCTAAAACTAAAACTCCACCTCCCTCACTGACCTTGACAGTGTCATCTACTCTCAGCTGCAGATAAGGTTAACAACTTTCTCACAGATGGCTTCAGTCTCTGTGTTGAACTTTGACTTATGGATGTTTTTTTGAGTGGGCTTCTCTTCTCTGGATTTGCGTATCTCCTTACAAAACACACTTCAGTTTAAATAGCTTTGCACCGTCACACAACTGTGTCAATTTGGGTGAGTGTGGATTTCTCTTTTATGCTATAGCTGGTTCAATCATCATCAAAATAAATGAAACGTTTTAATTATTACTGTGTCATGTTTCATTTGCACTGTAATGATGCATCAAATAATTACAGATTTTGGAGAAAAGTAATAACGTGGCAAAGCATTTTTTTTTTCATTGGAGTAACAGATTGTACTGTACTGCGTCTTAACTGTGTATCTGATGATCATAAATTAGTTATAAAAGATCAGCGAGAGCACTATTGTTCACTTAGAGGACATTTAAATAACCAGACAATGCTGGAAGCAGTACAACTGACAAACCACCTCCTCTTTCAAAATGTCAAAATAAACATTTTTTCCTCAGGCGTTTCTATGGTTTGATGGATGGCGTAGTGATGTTGTGTACATGATCAGAATCCTATAACAAACGTGACTCTCTTGTGGATTCATCTTCTTTGTATCGCTGAAAGAGATGTTTTTCAAAACAGCCATGTAGCTACAAATAGTCCAGAAAGGGAAGGTTGTTTTTGTTCTGTGGGTTGCCAGGGTTAATCCTCAAGGAGGAACATTAAATGACAGACACACTGTAGACCTACTGTGTAAAGGCTTTCGACATGTAAGCATGGCTTCTTGGCTGATTTTAGATTGGAGCTCCAATCTGTCCCGGGTCATGAGATCACGACCTGAGGCCAACTCAGTACAGCAAGATGTTCTTTGTCTACAGCCATGTCAGAGGGACCTGTGTGTCCACAATCCACCAGCTGAGAAACAACTTTACAGTGTAAGGTCTGCTTAAGTGAACCACGGTGAGTAATGTACGTCGAGATGTAATGAAGTGGATTTATGAGCAGTGATGGCAGCATTACAGAAGGTCTTTACGAGTGCTGATCTGGGGAATGGTCTACATCTGTCTGAGATTTCAGAGCCTTTGTCATATCCACCTCATAAACAAAGCACACAACCTAGTCCTATGTTTCCCACAGGTTTAGACTGTTGGTCCAGATCATGAGATTATACTACAAGTTGAGATTGAAGACAAAACCAATTCAAAAGGGACTTATTTGGTGTGTGCATACGGCTATGTCAACATCTTAACATGATCAACAAACTAAAGAGAGCGATAGCTGTGAAACTGTGGTGCTACATGGAATCCAAAACTTTCAGGACTGTAAAAGACTGAAACCCTTAAAAGTCTGTTTTCATAAGCATTTTTAGTTTCCACTGATATGTTGTTGTAGGATCATCGCAATTATCGTCAGCGTTGTTCAGTAGAAACAGACATCATGCAGGAAGTAGAGAGCTGTGCATTAACAAAATGTTAACATCTGCCCTCTGTAGACATAAGTGTAGTGCAGTCTGTCAGACAGAGCAGTCATTCTTGAAGGCAGGAACTCCGAAGTACAGTGTGTCTTCGAGCAGGCGGTCTAAAAATAACGCTCTCTAATCTCAGTGGGAAAATTAGGTGTTTAATAAATCTGTTGAACTACATCTCCTGACAAGCTACAATTAAAAGACTCAGCAAAACACATCAGCTATCTGCATCTTGGACATTTAAACATTTAACATGCACCTTGAAGTCATATCCATCAACTGCTAAGTTTCACAAAGCAGACACCCCAACCCCCCCCCAACACACACAGACACATTTAAAGCTGTGTTTGGATATGTTTAGAATGTGTGTGATGAAATGGCACCAGCTGTGTACACTGGAGAGATGCACAAGGCCCCCTGGTTGAGCAGAGTGTTAACCCTTTCCCTTCTGATGAAGTAGAAAGGGCAGCAAAGACAAAAGAGGCTTGGCCTACTATGGTTTGGACACAACAAGAGGTTATTGCCCACGGCTTTGTTGCTGTAGAAATACAGAAATTCACTAAGGTCCTTCCCCCGGGTTCCTTAAATCTTTGTTGTTTTTAGTTTCCTTATGCATGGGTCAGTGGGGCCCAAATGAACCATGAGCAGGCTTCTGTTTCACCTACACTACATTTTACAGGCTCAATAAAATCCTCTGATAATTGCAGCTGCGGCCCTACATCATCATGTCAAGTCTTACAATCTGACCAACTTCCTAATAATTTGATTTACAGCACAGTTAGTCCTTATCACAGGTGAGTAGATGAGAAAAATACAAAGCAAACGGTAAATAAATCCTCAGGAGTGCTTTATCTAATGTGTTCAGATTTAAAAGTAAAATAGAGCATTAGAGGATGTGTCTTATTATGAAGTATATAAACTTGTAATTCCTTAAAATTTAGATCTGGGTATCAACCATGACTATCATGGTAACAGCAGGTACAGTTTAATACAAACACAATTTGCAGCTACTTTGTCAGAAATACAACAGACGAATAACTTGTGTAACCAGTAACTAGTAACTAATCAAACTATTAAATGCAATTATAATATATAAAAAAAAGTCAGTCAATAATAATTATAACAATTTTTGTAACATGTTGATGGTGCACCTGTCGTTTGCAGCTGGCTAACAAAAAAATGCCAAAAGTTGTTTTTTTAGGAAAGAAAGAAAATTGGGAATCCAGTTTGGGGATAGCGGACTTTGCCACAACCAATAAAAACTAATATATAGAGCGGTAATTGGTGAATTTAAATATACTGAATGGCAACTGTACGTAAAATTCAATACTCACAAAAACAGCATTTTATTTCTTGAAAATCAGTTGGATTACAACTTCAAGACAAAAAGAGCTGTCACTAATTAGAACTTGAATTAATATTCATTCTTTTTCCTAATTCCTGTTGAAGTGCTTCAGGCTACTAAGCTATGTTCTATGTCCCTTTGCAGCACTCAACACCAACAGTAATACAGTAGGTCACACAGGATGATTTTAGTTTAGGCCTTTCCATTTACAATGTGCTATTTGTCCATATGTTTGTCCACATGTTTCAGCAATAGAGTCATTAAAATACTGTGATGTATGGTCAATTCCCAAAGAATTATGATGTCTCAGCGGTGCTGGTATTAGTTTTGCAAATAAACCTCAAGTGTTAGCACCAGTGCAGGTGAAGAGTTTGTATTAACATCTGTTGGTAATTTCAGTCTCTCTGTGCCTGGAGGTAATGAAAGCCCACACTAACTGGATACTGTATCTAAAACATTATTAAACCTTAAGAAAAAATAGACCAGATGGCCATAAATATGGGAATAACACAGGGTCCCTTTCATGAAACCATTAAAGTCAATCACATTTGACTTTTACAAATACTAAACCAGTCGAATCCAAACTGCTTCTTGTCTTTGTTCGATGTTGTGCATGACTGAACAGCTTGCCCAGAAGAAACACAAAACTTTAACTGTCTTGTATCACTGACATCACAAAAATAAGAAATTGGACCAATGAAAACTCAATTCATAAAGCTATACAAGCACACGCATTCATTTTCAAGTTTTCAAAAAGGCAGCTCTTATACATTTTATTGACCGCAACCAGGTGTTTTTAACACCAGAGCCAGTAAAACTGAGTCATTATCAGAGATAAATTGAAAACAACGCAACTTGAAGTAACAACCAATCAGTAAAAGTAGGGGCCTTGGCGGGTATGCCCTTGAGCATAGCTGATCCGTGTTCAACCTTAAGTCGGGGTAGTTTAAGAGAAACGGACCCTGCTGTGACAGCCCTGTCACCCACCTGAACACTCTGCATTTAATGTTTAAAACTCGGAAAAATAAACCTTCACACTTTTAGATCTGCTTCAAGAAGACGTTTTGATTAAGGTTTTGTGCTTAATTCTATAACATTACAGCAAGTGTTTATTCTTGCTAAGCTTATTTTATGAGCATTATTCAGTTATTCAAGTTGTGGCATGTTTTCTCACTGCTGTTTCTCCTTCATCTCAGTGCCAAAAAACAGGCAGCTTCATTAGTCATGACTGCAGCAAGTAATTAAGTTTGTGCCACTCGTTTGGATTTTCCTGTAAATTTAAAAGAATCTCTGATGTGTCAAAGTGCCTCTGGGCCATTCTGTCTCTGTTGTCATTAAAATTGAACATTTCCTGTGCCAGCGTTTTCAGAGGGTATTGCCTGTTTTTCTAATCAAAACTGTGAATCTAGTGGAAGTTTTTGCTGTTTGCAAAAGATGCTGTGACAGCTTATAAATAGATTAAATAAGTAATGCTTCAGTTCTGTGTGACACATCTTTTGGATGACAAGCCGCTTCGGATTGTCTTACCTTTTAGCGAGCTGATTCAAATAAATTGAGAGGATTATTTGAAAGATGCATGCAAAAGAGCCTATTTGTTCACCATGGAAAGGCATTGTAATTAGCATGAAATGCATGCTTTGTACTCTCCCTCTCTCTCTCACCAACATAACTGGTGGAGATACTGGATAAGCACCTTCTCACCACCCTCCCTCACTCCCTCTCACTCTCTGCCTCCTTTTGCATTGTGGCCAATTACTGTTACAGATGGAAAATTTCACTTGACCTGGGGAATTTATGAGCACGAATAAAATCGCACTCAAACTCTTACACCAATTCAAAGCAATGTAGTTAAAATTTCTCAAGGCTGATGAAGACATGATGAAATTGGGCACATATGACAATTTGGCCACATGACAAAGAGCTGATGAAACAGTGAGACAAACCTGGTAACTGTTTTGAGCAGCATCAGATTGCAAGGGCAAACAGAGCTGCACTATGGGGTTGGAGGATTTGGGTAGGGGTGTGTGTGTGAGTTTGTGTGTGTGTGTGTGTGTGTGTGTGTGTGTGTGTGAGGAGGGGTGGAGGATGTAGGGGGCACCATTGTTTAAACTTTATAAAAACAGCACGCTGCAGTTGTGTCATTAGTCTGTCATAGTGATGTTCCCTCTTCCTGGGGTGCAAGGGAGTCAAGCTCCTGATGGATAATGGGCTGAATAGTTCAAGTGTTACATCACTGGCAAAATATCACAAACTATCGTCTGTGTTTTACATAACCTCTGCCTCTCGCTTGAGAGCTAATAAACTTGTCATACCTCAGAAATGTTCTCATACACAACTCAAAAAAACAGGGCTGCTTGTATATACTTATGTAGGGCAGTGAATAAAACAACTTGTAAACAATGCAGAAAATAGGCTATCTAACCTGGGGGAGCCTAGATAAAACTGCTGTATGTTATGTAGCTGCATGTATTAGTGTGACAGTCTGATGCCATGTTTGAGATAAATGCACAACACACAGCGCAATGCTGACAATGAATCAATTATATAAGAAGTGTGCCGTCTGTTTATCTTTCTGTGTTTGTGTGTTACTAGCTCCGAAGTTGAGAATTGATCATCAGAGAGTTCATATTCAGCAGCACTATCTGCAAAAGCCATTAACGGCAACCCCCGGAGTGCTGAAGCTAGTTAAATACTCTACATAAAGTTGTGTCACTGGAGTGGTTTAGAGGCTGTTATGCATTATTAAAAATAAAGAGTAACACACAAACAAATGTACATGCCAAAGTGCTCCTACAGCATGCTACTTCACTGCATCATGTGTCACAGTCCAGCAGATGCAGTTTATTTGACCACGGATACGCCATCATCACGTAGTAATGCATACACTGTAATGTAGGGTGTTGATGCAATGATCCATCACTGATGTTTAGGGACATGTAACTGTATAGCCAACAGCGCCCATGACTGTGGATCACATCACTCTGGTGAGAGTTTAGCAGTGCAGCTTAGCTGCTTTGAGCTGAACAAAAGTAACACTGTGCCACTACACCTGTCTTGTGCTCTAATTTCCATTACTAAAACACGACAACAAAGTTTGTGGCAGGAGAGGGAAGTATTAATTAAGCAACTCCAGAAAGACAGTCAGCAATGAGTGTTGGTTTGTGTCAGGGAGAGTGGCAAGTAAGAAAATGAACATGAGGACAGATTATTATTATTTTTTTACTCCACATTAAAAGCTGGATCAACCTGGAGTTAAGAGTCACTGGTGGTTTCTGCACCAACACACAAACTAGCAGAAAACAAGACTGGGGTTTACCTTATTGAAGTTGTAGTAGCCCAAACAGTGGGCAAAATCCAGGTTTGGTGGATCTCCTGGAATAGAATTCCCACCAGCAGACGGATAAAACCTTACATCCATGGTGTGTTTGTGTGTGTGTGTGTGTGTGTGTGTATGTGTGTATGTGTGTACAGCAGTGGCTGTACTCTGCACGGAGATCAGTTTGTTTCTGCCGTTTACAATCCAAGCGCACAGGAGAGAGAGAGAGAGAGAGAGAGAAACGGAGAAAAAGAGAGACGGTGAAACTGACCCAAGCTTTGTTGGGCTAAATGAAACACTGCGAGAGGAAGGGAGGAGAGGAGGTAAAGGGGAGGGAAAGGAAAAAAAAAAAGAGGTTCGGGTAAAGTTTGGATATTCCTCTTCTACACCTGGTTCAGTCGCTTCATTTCTGAGGAAGTCCACGTGAAGGTTGGACTGTGCCGAATAAGCTGTCCCTCAAGGAGCAGTGTTAGACGCTGTGCGCCCATGCATTTACACACAGCTGCTGCTGCTGCTGCTGCCGCTGCTGTATACAAAGAAGCCACGAGACCGGCGACTTGAGCGTGGGTCCACCTCCTGTTCCTCCTCCTCCTCCTCCTCCTCCTTTCCGTCTGATGCAGGAAAAAAAAACTGTGATAAAGTGGTAATGATAACCGTGAAGTAAGTCCGCGCGTCAGAACAGTACGCGCACTCAGGAAAAAAGAAATAAATAAACAGATAAATAAATGTGTCCGTGTGTCCTCCGCCGTGTCTCTCAGAAGTTTTTATTTGTCCAACTTAGAAAAGTAGTTGTTGAAGCACTTTGAGTTATAGCTGGCCGCACGCTCCCATCTGCTAAATACAGCGATTTGGTTTCTTTGTAAAAACAAGCAAAACAACACACTCCACAGATGGTGCAATTAGTGAACGTGATGTAGTACACTGGGTATACCGAGTCCAGCCTTCGGCTCTGCCTGTCGTAGTGATGAACAAGGCAAAATGTGTGAACAAGCCAGCCACTCCCCATACACACTAAGCCACTCCCATGAAAACACTGCATTTAAGTCCATGTGACATGTTGGCATATGATTATTAATTACAATTACAGGAGTCTTTTTTTTTTTATCCTTACATGTCTATTATGTGCCTTTTATTTATTTTTTAATGTATGTACACTATCAGTTTATCTGAGCATCAAGTTTAAAGTGATGCCAGCCTATGTCATAAGCTCATGCAGTTATGTCTTCTGCATTATGTCACATATACACACTGGGGTTAAGTGCTAATACTAACAGGGAGCCTGTGTTTTTTTCCCCCTCTCCTGTGAATAGCTTTCACCTGCCAGTTGTTCATTTCATTAGTGTTTGATTTTCTACTGTGAATTTTCATCTGGCTTTATTCACATTTCATAGTGAAACATTTCCGCATGTGTTTATTCACCTCACACGGTTAATGTATCAGACAGATATGAGTTGTAACTAGCTAGCAATGTACAGACCGGTGGTTTGCGTTTAAAGCGACATTGTGTAACTTTTGTACCGTAAAATAACACATTTTAAATAAATGATGTCTCTGTCTTCACACTGCGCTCTGTACATTTGCCGTTTCAAGTACATGAACCACAAACTATTACACTTCATCATATTTTATGGAGAAAATGTTTCTTGCTTTCCTTCTGATGCCTTCCAGTTGCTGCACCTCAGCTAAAAGACTGAAAGACAGACTTGCTGTTGGACTAGTAAGATATTATATAATATTATGCGTTGTTTCACTTTACTAATGTTTGATTGTGTTAGCAAAGTTGTTCACTTGCTGTTTTTTTTATCCTAAGTAATATAATCATAACAAATACAACTTTGTAACTGTCCATATTTAGTAGTTTTGCACTCTCAAACTAGAAATGCTAAATCGCAAAAAATACCAACTGCTAGGCAATGTTGCTTTACAGAATATGTCAGAAATGGAAAATAATGTGCATAATTATGTTTTTGTTAGTATATAATTACCTGAAAATAAGAATCGTTATGTTTTTGTAGCCCAGTGCATACTGGCGCTAAACATGATGTTTTGCAGTTTTCCCACGTTTACTTTATCCCTCATGCTTGGAATGGGAGGGCAAGAGGAGATTGTTGCAGTTGGCAACTACACCGCTAGGTGCCACTAAATCCTGACCCCAAATTTTCCACAAATTGCAGCTCTTATTGTTTTCCACCGGTCTCTTTCTCTGCTTTCCTCTTGTTTCCGTATATTCATGAAGTGGAGTCATTAAGCTCCAGAATAAGGGCATTTTTTCCCCCACAAGTTGCTCTATCATTTTGAAATCATGCAGGCACGTTTTCACCTCAAGGCAAACTCCAGACTGTTTGCATCTACTCACATTTTTGTCTTGACTTTTGCATTACCTCTATAATTCATTACAAGAACACTCCTATAGTTTCAGACCCCAGCATAGATGAGGTTCTTAAAGTTAAGACATCTTTAAGTCTTATAAGTCAGGCTGCACTTCTATTTAAAGTATAACAATTTAATCATTTAGATGCATTTTATTTATCTCTCCATTTGAAATGTCAGTTGCTCACAATTTGAAGTTGTGGCCAGTTTGTACTGACTGATTGCAAACAGTTAAAAATCTGCCCTGGCTACACCCCTGTTTTAAATCCCATATAAAAATAACGGTCAGACGTAATAATAATAGCCATAGTCTATTTAGTAATTATGAAAAAATGAGAAAGAAAAAGAAAAATATGAGAAAATACCGCAGCTAATGGCAAGGGTGGAGGTGGTGGCCGATGGAAAAAACAATACACCCTATTGTATCATAAGTCCTACAAAAATGTCAGTTTAGCAGCATATTACATTTCTAAAATGGATGCATGTGAATGTGTATGATCTGATAGACCGAATGTATTATTACATTTAGGTAAACAAAAGTACACAGTCATATGGGAAACATGAGAGGCATGATGTATTGTGTTGGTGCTGGCTTGGGCTGGAGCCTTGCTTAAAAACACATAATTTAACCCGACTGCCATCTGAATTTACACAGCCAAATTCCAAAGAGATTAAATTTGGAATATCCATGTTTCCAATGCAATCTTCTGACAGGAGCAAAAATCTGATCATTGATCACAGGAGGTTAGATTATCGGGAAAAAACTTTTTACCCTCCTGAATTTAGCTGTATACAGACCTGCACCATGACTCATTATCGGTGAAATGAAACTTTAGTTATTATTTCATATACATTTCATATTCTTGAGTATCCAACTACATGCTTGTCTATGGGAATACCAAATAGCACTTGTGGTCGCTGTCTGTGTACAATACTCTTCTCAGTTTCTAAATCAAAAACAGAAACGATTGTTTGCAAGTGTTACTTTTAGGTGCTGCTAGAAACTATTATTTCCAGAAAACCAGATCAGATATATTCTCTTTGAGTAGAAGTACTTGACAGCACTTGGGGAGAGTAGGTGTACACCAGGGATCCACATACTGTAAGACTGTCTGATCAGGTTTAGGTAGCTGTACTGTATGTGTGTGGGGTGGAAAAGTAAAAAATAGCTGAAACAGTTGAACGGCCAGAAATAAAGTCACAAAGAAATAGAAAGCAAAAACTTATTGCAGTAAAAAAAATATTGCCATGGTGTTACATAAAGACACAACCTTGTCTTTTTATTGGGAATTGTACTAAAACTTAAATAGTACACCTGTTAATGTGTAATGTGATCATGATATTTGCAATATTGTGTGAATATCAGACTAGATGAATAGTTCATTAGTGGAACAATGAAGTGATACCCCCACCCAAAATCTATATATGGAATAGCCCCTTTCACTGTAGACAGTTTGACTTGGCATAGTGGGAAAAGCAGAGGTGTAATTAATAACATTAATGATGAAGTGTCCCAGTAAGCCATGTCAGTAAGACAGCATGCAGCAGCAATATCTCAGAATGTGCACACCTGAATGGAATACAGCCATAATTAATGCTATTAATTACACATGTGCTTTTCTTGCTACATGTCAAAATGTCTGTAATGAAAAAGGCCTATTATTATTATTACCATATACACTTTGAATTTCTAACACAAACTGTCATATCAATGTAAAACGGTCAGAGACCATAATTTCACAAATAGAGAGATGAATAAATAATGTTCTCTGAACTCCTGGCTGTGCAGTGAGCACACAGAAAGAGTCTTTTCATTCACCTGTCACATTCAGCTCTCCAGAGTGGAAAGAACAGGTCAGAATAAACATGAAAATCAATGCTATCGGCCGTGAGAATACATAAGCAAAGCTTTGCCGTTATGTCATATTTGTCTGCAAATGTCAGATTTTCTTTAAAACCATTAAACCTCTGCTTAGAAATATGTCAAAATGTGTTTTTTGTTCTGTGCGTCATTATAATATTAACCCTTTTCTCACTCAATAATGTGATGTTACTGTTTCTGCTGATTCATTGTCAGTTGGAAGTACCTGGATCTATAGGAAAAAATAAGTTATTTTAATTGGATACAGTTGGAGGTAATCACACTGCTTTTGATATTACTTAAATAATACACTCACACTGTGTTGTTAAAAGTTCAACTGTGCATGAATAGAACATCATAAAAAATATTACGGTCAATGTTATTAAACCTTGATAAACATGTTCATACCCACTTAGTGTTTTCGCAAAAATGTAAAATAAAGTTACGTTTGTGAATTGCTCATAAATTTCTTGGACTTATTGCATAATGTGAATTATATATGAAGTTACCGTAGCCAAATGCATTTCTGAACACCATGAGAGAGGGTTTACATGAACAGAATTGTCAGTGCATCACAGGCGCATTTACATCAAGAGTTTATGTTACCTACCCAATGGACTGGTTACACATTAAACATTTTGACCTGTCACAACAGGAAAAAATACAAGAGGACTTAATAACAGCCCAGTTCTGTGACAGCGATCCAGCAAGCACAATAGCAGGACTCCCCCAAGTGGAATACAGCTATCATTAATACGCACGTGAGTTTTTTTGTTGTCAAATGTCTGCTGTGCTACTACAACATTGTAACACAATTATCTAGGACTTGTCATTTTAGGTGTATTAACCAACAACAGTATAAAGAATGGACAGAGCCTGAGTGACGTCATCCGTAGGTGTCCAAAGCGGGGGGGCTGAATGACGCCCGGGTGCTCAAATGAGCCATCTGTAAAGTCAACTACCTGTCAATCAAGCAATCACACTGTTAATTATACACAGCTTCGAGTCTTAATATCAGTTGAACGGATGAGCTAAAAAAGAATTCACTCTCCTCACAGCTGTCATGGACAGGGAAATGAGCTATAGAGACCAAAACCGTGCTCTGAACCAGGCTGTAAACATGTTATTTCTGCTGTTCCCAGCACTGGAGGTTACCAGTTGGTATTAACCAGTTATCAAAAGATGAATTATATTCCGTTAAGATACAATACCTGTAGCTGATTGGGAGTGCCATTTCCTTCCAGTAAATACAAAGGGTTCCCAGACAGCTTGTTTTGTCCTTTTTCAATCTGCCTTTAAGGTCATATTACTCCCGCCCATTAACTATTATTATACATAGAGGATATAAAATAGGATATAGGTCAAATGTGTTCTACTGTTGTTTCTAATGCTCTGAATCTTGCAATAACAGACAATTCTGAATTATATTTATACTTAACGCATTAATTAACATCAATAGCAGTAATAAAGGACATACTATATCTCTTCACTTTTTCAGATAGTATACATGTTTGTTTTTCCTACATGAGGGTGCATTTAGGCACTTGCTATGAGACAGAAGGAAACGCTATGCAAGTGGGATGTGTGTTGGCATGTAATATACGCAAGCATAATCAATGACATACAGCGCTAAACTCTGCTGTGCTGTGCTGGAGGAGATAATCCTCATTTGAACACTCTCCAGTACTTGCTTAGAGATGGTCAACAATCCATGATAGTTGCCAAGAAATCTACTTTGCAATTATGGACACATTGATGCATATGCAAACCATTTTTCGTCATGTTCCCGTTTGATAGTGGCTCTTGCATGCATAACGAAGCAATGCCTTCACATACTACACACACTGATACGCCCACCAAATCAAATCTCATTCACTCTTGCACATACAGACACATAAAAAAACCCCACTCAGTCTCCCACACACCACATATCAGATAAGCAAGCTCCTCTACATTCCCAATTGAACCTGGTTATTGGATGTTTGGTTTTCAATAGGACACAAGTGTGGTGTGTCTTTGTGTGTGTGTGTATGTGTGTGTGTGTGCCAGTTGTGTTGTTATTTATTCCTGTTTTTAATGTTGTTTGGCTGTGCAGCCGGGGAGCAGAATTAATTTATTTTCTGATGGTTGGGTATCAGTGTCTCAGCCAGATGAATTATGCTTTTCTACCATATGTCATTTCCTCTCAGCCTGGCAACACTGGAACCATTTGGTAACGTGAAAACAAATTATCTTTTGCTGGCTCCTGCTCAGATTCAATAAAAGTGGTGCAGAGTAATTATATGGAGGTACAAAAGAGCAATAAATGCAAAATAATTAATTAACCTAATAATCTTTATTTACTGTACGATCCCCTTCATGTTAAGTGTGTGATGCTGTCAATGTGCCACACCTTCACAAATGACTGCAGGCTGATGTTTTGTCACTGAAGTTCCACTGAAGACAATTTAACAGAAGTGTTACACCAATTTGGCATCTCACTTTTGTCGTCTTAAATCACGTTTGATTCGACGCTCAGGTACTTGTCATACTCAGAGGTATTATGATGACTATCACAATCACCCTTGAGGAAATTTGCATGCTACAGCCAACAGAATTTACTCATCAGTATGTAGTGAGATACAAGAAGGAAGCGTATTTTGTTCTCCGAACTGGCAGTTGAAATTGTGGTGAAAATGGAAGTGCCTAAGAAGCTGTTATAGTATTAATTTAAGTATACATGCAGAGTGAAGTCAGTTGAAGTTCAAGCCTGAAAGGAGCTGAAATCGTGAAAGTGTGATAAATGTAACTGCAAAAGCCAGAGCGTAATCACGAATAGCACATGAACTCTCAGTTAAACAATTAGAGATCAAAGCAGCAGATGTGTAACCACTGAAAGTAGCAGTACTGTGAGTTGAAGAGAGATTAAAACAGTTGAAGCGTCAGCTGAATATCACTGTAACAAGTCGAAGTGTCAGGTGGTTCGCGAGTGGTGACATCAGTTAAAATGGTAGTAGCAAAAAGTAGTTGAACCGTTTAAGTTGAAGAATAAAAATGAGTTTGTTAATTGAGGCTAAAGGAGGAAGCTGTTTCTTTTTCAGTTAAAATGCAATAAAAGCAGTTAACAACACTTAGTTAGAGATAGTAGAAATGTTTGACTTGTAAGCAGCAAAGGTTACAGTTGGGTGTGTAAGCAATGACAGCAGTTGAACTGTCAGTGACATAATGATGATAATCTTATTTAATTTTGGAACATGTACCCCTTATTTGAAAGTAGTAATGCATTTTAACAATGATATAATTAATAGTGTTGACAAAACCATCAGTGACACTGCACACATCTGATTCTGTCACTTTACTTTTGGTTTGTACAGTTGTCCCTCACTATAATGCGGTTCACCTTTCGCGGCCTCGCTGTTTTGTGGGGTTTTTTTGTGTAATTTTGCATGCTTTTTTTTTTACAGCGTACTGTACAGTATGAACGCGCATTGTGTTCGGCGTCCTGATTTGCTAAGGGAGAAGTGTTTAAATAAGAGAGAAATGTGAGAAAATGTTAAGGCCTGTCTGAGAAAAGTGTATAAAAGTGTGTGGTTAGGGGTTTTACGGCCTTAAAACATGTATAATAATTGTAAAAAATAAAGCTGATTACTTCGCGGATTTCGTCTATTGCGGGTTATTTTTAGAACATATCCCCCGCGATAAACAAGGGACCACTGTACATCAGAAAACAGACAACATTAGGAGTCCCAACTTTACCTTGACTTGAAGTGGCCTTGCAAATTTGCTTATTAATGTTACGCAGTCAGCCGTTCAAAAGGGTTAATTAATTACCTCTACAACATTTTGTTCCATACAAAAACATTGCTCCTATCTATTTATAGTTGTTATTTATTAAGCGAGGAATAGACTGTTTTTTCTTTGAGGAAGTATGACACACCCGAGGTGGAGAGAAAATGTTACTAAATTCAGAGTATGGAGTGTTCTCTTCTCAGACAAACATCATACATGCTATTAGAAGAGTAAAAATTGGCATAGTTGCAAGACTGGTGGCCGTTTCTGTCGAGTGTTAGTGAACAGCCACTCCACTGAGACTTAAAACACACTCACATGAGCGAACACACACACATACACTCATCACTGACAAATTTAAGTCTGACACCTTCTCAAAGATAGACAGTGGCCTGCAGCTAGACACTGAAAACATGAGGGGATAACACACTCCAAACCTCACAGCAAGCCGTTACACAAGTCGCTTACAACTTCCATCACAGTTCTGAATACAATACTGTGTCCCATATAAAATATGGTAATAATTATGCTCTACAGTTATTATCTACATTTTATTAAAAATCTTAAAAAGGCTGTGAGGCTGAAAGGGGAGAAAAGCAATAAAACCTAATCCATGGTGTTTCAGCTGTGATAATCTGTTTAGTAGCTCAGAGAACATGTCTCTCTGTAGAGAATTTGTTTTAGGCCTTAAGTCATTACACATCATCTTTATACTTCTGTTGGATAGATACCTTAAGTAATGACAATAGCTACAACACTATCATGAGGAAGAGCTCTGCTATTTATTTATATGGAAAGATTTGCTCTAAGATAAAGTCTCAGTCTAATACACCATGTTGCCAAAAAAATTGTTGCCCGGTCGCATATCCGAAGCGGCATTGGATACCTTTTTGGCTTCACTATTGATTGAAACTGCTGCTACAGCTAGCTAGCATCTTCTAATATCTTATCTTGCAGTTGTTTTAGCCTCCATCCGCACTCTTATTCCTTCACTCCCAACCTCTTTTGTTTGCATTTTATGTCACGCCCTTGGGGCCCATTGCCTATATTACACTTCTCAGTAATAATGAGGGAGATTAGACATTAAAAGTAAACAAGCTTCATTTTATTTATACTGGATTTGCAGCATGTTTAATGCAATGAAGGCCCCAAGCAACTGTTTGTTTTGAATTCATGGACATATTGTTGTATTCAAAGACTGCTGATAGGTAAACTGTACCAAAATGTTATCTGCAAAACATTAGAGGTAGAGCATGGTGCTCTGAATTGTAATTTCTCCCTTCCTACTTATTATTCATATTGTGTGTTGAATTGAAACATAACAATAAGCAAAGACAATTTAGTTAGTAAATTTGGTTCCCCTCCTCAAGAGTTCCACACAAAATTAAATGATTTGCTTATTTCCCAAATGAACCAATGACACCTGTGCACTAAGAAAAAAAAAACCTTTTTGTTGCTTGACGTACCGCTGGTTATTTTTATTGCAAGAAACAAGGACTGCATACTGACAAACATGCAGGACACTTCATTATATTATTCTCAATTAAAACCTGTCCTCAGCGGCATTAGTCATCTTAGCACTCGTCATTCATACTAATTAGTGCTTGCTTTCCATGCCACATGCTGGAAGAGGATATTTCAATATCCCATTAAGCGATTCCAAGATACGCCCTTGATTGACATCCTCTTAAATCCGGGAAGTAATTACATTATATGCCTCAGTTTTCTTTTAATAATTTCAGATTTCCTGAGTTTTTTTTTTTAAGTTTTCTGTTAAATATATTTATATGTATTCACATCAACACTGTATAGGACTGAAAAAAGAGCCTAATCAAAACAAGAACCCTTTCTGGTTTAATTAATGAGAAAGCAAATACTTGTAAACATAAACAAATCGTGTACTCATTCATTACACTACATGACTTACAAAATATAACTTAATGAGAAAACAAACCATCAAAACTACAAACATTTGCATGGACAACCAAAATCTGGTAAAATTATTCACTTTATTATAGTCTAAATAAAATAAACCAGCTACTACTCGCAGTGGACTATGGTGACTTGAACTTTGTCTATATTTTGGTGGCACATTTGCACAGGATAAAGTCTGTGCTTCATTCAATTTACTGACTTGCTGATTTAATGCTGCATAAAAGCCTAAATGGCTCTTCATGCTGAGCAGCTACAGCACATAGATGAGCTTCTTGAATTTGCATCTTGCTCACTGTCAGCAGATTTCATTAGGTACTATTTTCTACTGAATGTAGACGATAGGGAAGATGTGTTACTGACCAAATGCTGTAAGCCTCATAGTCTATAGTACGAGGCTGGTAGTTCATTTTAGGAGTGACTTTAAAAAGCAGAGATTTCAAGATTCTTGTACATAAACTGAAGTAAGAGGGAAAGTGTTTATATAGTGGTTTTTTTTGTGATTTAAAAGTAAACCACAAAAATATTAATTACTTTGTGTTTTGACAGAACATCTGTTATTCCAGAAAGGTTTGCTCATGAAAAATATTATAAATGTGCCACATAGAGCTGCGCATACTCTGAATAGTCCAGCATAATGAGTTTTTTGTAATGAACGTCCAGTGCATGATGATTAATAGTTCTGGGCTCCCGTAGAATGCAATCAGTTATTCCATAACATGTCAGGACAAATGTCTTTTTTGTTTGTCTCATAGTCTGAACAGAGAAAAAAACAACAAGTCTTTGTTTTGCTTCACATGTAAATTACAGTGTTCACAGAGTAATTGTCATCTTATCATACAAAGAAAACACATTTACATAGAATATAACCTGTTCTCTGCACAGTAGTGTAGTGTCTAGTAGGTAGATCATGAAGGTAGGAAGTGATTAAAAAACAGGTATGTTGATGTATGCAGTGTGATTCAATACGTAGTCTACATAATATGAAATGGCAAATGGGATTCTTACACTGAATCATATAGCGGGTTGGAGCATTTTTTCACCTTTTTTTTCTTTCTTTTTTTCAGCATTTTTTTCAATTAAGGCACATTGTTGTCGGTTTGTGTCTCTTCATACTCAATCAATTCTGGTTCCAATGTAAATTCTTCCTATTGACTTGATTTTTTGTTTGTTTGTTTGTTTGTTTGTTGTTGTTTCTTCTTTCATTTGTTTGATTAAAGTATAAGTATAATTCAATACTCAATAATTCAATACAGTAAAGTATAATTCAAACATACAGTATATAAATATTCTCTTATATATCTTAGAGTGCACAATATAAATGTTTCCTTTACACTTCTCTACTTGAGCTGGACATACTACCGTACTGTACTGAACTGCACTGTGACTGGAAACAAAAACATCAAAGGTATTTTTATACTGTGCTGGGGCAAAATGTTTTGTAATGTTAGACAGACTTCCTCCATTGCAGTAAGTTATTTTTGCAGAGTGAATCAATATTTTGGCATTGGCATTTTTGGCTTTGACAGCTGACAGTAGAAAGGTGAAAGGAAGGAAGTGAGGAGAGAGAGGAGATATGACAACATAAAGGTGATTACATTCTGAGGTCTCGTTCCAGTCTGCTATATTGTGGACACACGTACACAGACAAACCCTGTTTCCATAATGTCCACATTGGATGACTTTTCACAATCTATGAATAACTGTGAATATATTCAGTGTCAACATATATTTTACAGACTAATTCCAGTTTACAATTGTGTTTACATTGCACATTACATTACACAAACTTCAGTTCTTTGCAGGATTTACTGCATGAAAGTCAGATGTGCTACACACTGATCCATACCAATACTTTCTACCATGCTACATACATGCCACACTACTGCTACACTCTATAGTGGCAATGAGCATTGGCACTGGCTGTATACATGATGACTCATAAATGACTCCTGATCAGTATCTCCATCCTCAACTTTAGTCCTGACTGAAATATCTCAACCACTTGTACTGTAGTGGAATGCAGTGTTGTGCATACATTCATGATCCACAGAGGATGAATCCTACTGACTTTGGTGATCCCCCAGATCCACCAGGAGTTTGACATTTTGGGCTTTTAGTGAAATGTTTAACATACAACATAGATTGCCATTAAAATTGGCACATACTGTATATTCATGGTGCTCAGAGGATGCATCTGATAAATGAAGCATTTGGGGATTCCGTGGCTTTCCCCCTAACAGCTCTAATAGGTCAAGGTTTTCAATTATCCAGTAAAATATCAGTTAATAAGATAGATTGGCACCAATTTTGGGAAAGGCATGGTTTATGGCTCCCAGACAATGAATTGTAATAACTTTGGTGATCCCCTGACAGTTTTCCTAGGGCCACCATGAAGTTCACATTTGGGGCTTTAACTAAATTGTCTCAACATCTATTGGCTGGCATGAATTTCGGTACACACATTTATGCCTCCCTTGGGATGAATTGTAATGACTTTGGTGATCCCTTGATTTCCATCTAGCGCCATCATCAGGTCATAATTTTAATTTATCCGGTACTTTGGTTTATGATTATTTGATGAATATTTGCAAAACTAATAACATTCCCATTGTTGTGCTTTGTGTTCCCTGCTTAATAGCAAATGTTAAACTAAACATGGTAACAGTATAGCCGATTAGCATCAACATGTTAGCAGTGTGACTGTGAGCATGTTAGCATTAGCATTTAGCTCAAAGCACCACTCAACCTAAGTGCAGCCTCACAGAGCCACTAGTGCAGTCTTGTCACTGGTAGTTACTGTATCTAAGGCACATTCCTGTTAGCTTCAGTTTGGCAATGACTGTGGACACTTGAATAAAACAAAGGGTTTTGTGGGAATTGTGGCCTTCATTTTCAGAAATGTAAAA
Organism: Larimichthys crocea; assembly: GCF_000972845.2. Lineage (NCBI taxonomy): Eukaryota > Metazoa > Chordata > Actinopteri > Sciaenidae > Larimichthys > Larimichthys crocea. Next base: position 22,323,934 of record NC_040018.1, on the reverse strand, counting down.
TGCATGAACTTGTCTTTTACAAAAGTTCAACAATTGATATTGACCTCAGATCATTATTGGTTTCGCTGGGTTACCACAGAAAGCTCTAATCATCCCAGCCCATTTGAACTTTGCTTTGCTTGTGGCAAAACTCACACAGAGGGAGAATGGAGAAGTATTTTAACAAGTCCTATTCTGTCTTGCATATGTCCTCTAATCACAGTAATAATACTGATACTTCTGCAGCATCAAAGGCAGGTAATTCTATTTGATCCAATGTGACCATTCTCCAATGCCTGTCATTGTCTATATTCTTATGTTTATATCATGGGTTCGGAGAAATCCTCATGAATATTTATGCCGCACTGCAACTGAATGCTCAGCATGAAATGAAATACTGTGCTGCTTGAGGGTTGTTTGCCTTAAGACACAAATCTAAATCTACATATTTCCCATTGAATACAAATAGAAGTACAGGCTTGAACCTGCAGGCTATGTCAAGCTACTAGTCTGTTCAGGTTTGAAAATATCAGCACTAGTTTCACTGTCGGGAAAACTTAAGAAACACTTTTGGTGTTTTATTTTACAATTTAGTGTTTGGTTTACAGGCTGAGTGAGATTTGACCGTATTGGTAAGAAGTGTACACATATTATTTTCTCAATTCCTCCCAGAACGTCTTTTTAAAGACACATGTTTGTTGCCTGACAGTCACCTCATGCTCTGAGCACCAAGACGGACACAGTGCATGGGTACTATGAACACAGGATCATTTTCCAGCTACATTAAAATAACTGCATTTTCTCTTCCATGGTTCAATAACTGAAGAAAGGATCTTGATTTGTTTTCCCCTATGGCTGCAAATCTCATTTTTATAGCACAAGATATTATGTGCAAACCAATTCCAAATCCACTTTTCCAGTCTACTTTTCCATTATCACAATAAAATCGGGGCTCATTTTTATGATGGCTGAATGTTGAAATACATTAAAATGGGTCTTAGAATAGCCTTGCCCTCTTGGCCGTTGTCTTTTGAATTAAATGTCAACACAGGTGTAAAACAAAATGTAACCTCATATTCTGCTGAATATAAATGTGCCATTTGCTGATATAGATGAGTCTGGAAGAGAAAGAGGCTCATCTCTGTGCTCATAAATTAACTAGGCGCTGTCCGTGGTTGAGTGACACATCTTTGATTTGTAGCAAGCAGTTAATTTCAATCCAAATCCTCCATGCTCAATTCTCACAGCGTCTTGGTTCCTAAACTGCCATGCAGAGGGGATATACTGCCATCAAATAAATGACATGTCATGCAACCTTTCAAAGTAAGTCATTTGCTAATGTAAACTAAAGCATACACCATACTTCAGACCTTCATTTCAATAAAAGTAAGCAGTCAGTCAGTTAACTAGTCAAAACTAATTGCTGATGGTGCCTGCTGACAACCAATTTAATGATTTCCACCACTGATGTTTTTCCAGTGTAATTGATTTCCACAGTGTAATTATGTCAGGACAAATGCAGTGTTTTCAGTAGAGCGGCACATTAAGTTGTGCGAGACGAGGCTCAGGAGGGCAGCCAGTTTGGACAGGAGAGAAACAGAGGGGTGGCTGGATTCGAGCCATGACCCTTCTACTGTCTCTCTCCAAAACTGTCATTTCCATTAGTGTAGACTCACCAGGGCCCTGACAAACTCTCTCATCCTTTCCAACTCTATTCGATTGGACAAGCACTGGACTGTGTCGTTAAATTCTTCATAAATGGTTGTGTTTTCTGAACCATGAATAGCTGCAGAGTGCTGGTAAATGAAATCAGTATACAGTATATAGTGGAGAAGTTGTTTTTTTATTTTTTTATTTTATAATGCTGCACCTTTCATTGGAATGTGAAATAGGACTTAAAGAGGGTGGTTATGGGCTACAACTTGGAGCTCATCCAGTGGTTTCTTGAGTGGTGGAATTTAGATTTGCAATAATGATAGCTTTAAGATCATTTCTATATGGAGCATGTGGACCACAAGGGCCACATATGTTGTCGGTGACTGATTACGAAAGAGCAGTTAGCTTGAATGTACTGCCAGGACTCAAGCTTGGTCATGAGTTATGACGATTCCTCATAGTCACCTAAGAGTATGTATTTTGACATGAGCTGGATTAAAGATAATAAATATAGGACGTATAGAAATATTTTTTATGCATACAGTAGGACTGAATCAGAGAATGTAATTCTCTACATGTGAAACAAAGGCATTTAAAAACAATAGAAAAAGTGGTATTTTCTTGCAGAAAAAAAGGGAGAGAAGAGAAAGAAAAACAGAGGAAAACTGAAGAATGAAAGAAGAGAAGAGCGGGTAGGGATATAAAGGATGAAATGCTCTCTACAGACAATCCATTTACTCCCAAACACACCTTGGGTTATTGAGAATGATAACAATGCAGCAAGAGCCTTTTGTATTGCAGCGCACAGACACATGTTTCTCCTAGCCTGACATAATTGCCATTCTTCCTCTATTTTCTATCTGGGTAACATCAATCTCTGTTGCTGGTCTGTCAGAACTGTCGGAGGCACAGAGCAAAGTCAGGCTTCCCGTATCAGGGTTTTGTGAAGTGCTGGAGCTAAGCACAAGATGCAGCTGAGGATGAGAGATCATACAACTGGCTCAGCCAAAAGACTCTGTCCTCCTCTTTACATCGTGTGTCACCAGATAGATTTAGTGTAAAACTCTGACTTCAGCACCAAAGCCCCATATAGGCTGACAGTAACAAATTGATTCTTGTTGTCTCTGCGATGTCTAATATCACATCAATAACACCTAAAATGAAATGGCAAAAGCAGGGACCATGCAACAGTGAATATGGGGGCACATCAGAATTGATGATGATGTACACACATTGACTCAGATTTGAAAACAACGTGTTGAATCATAAAGTACGAGCTTGTGCAGTCTGCAAAAAGTATGAAAACCCCAAAGAATATCCTGTGCACTGTGAATGTAGACTAATCACTGTTTCAACATTTTTTCCACAACTTTGGGATGAAAAAGATTGTTTGAGGGGAGAAGCAATATTTCACTGGGTGAAATAGGTGCAGGCAATCTGCCTTTGGAGTGGAGAAGGCAGCAGTGTTTTATAATGGAAGAAATTCAATGTGACATGTCGAGAATGAATTGCTCAGTCAACCAGAAATATCCCTTGTTCTAATGGCTTGGGACATTCAGTGGCGTGTTCTCTCCTCCTCCTCGCCCTCCCCCCATATTTCTCTCTATCTCTCCTTTCCTCTCTGTCTGTATAAACACAACATTACATCTGCAATGAATAAGGTTATAAATAGTGCATAATTTGCTAAAAATGTTCCTAAACATGCAGCAGATAAATGTGAACAACAAGTCTTAAGGGCTTGATTGAAGCAGAATACAACTGACTTATTGTTTGAAAGACAAAATGGCTTGAAAGCAAATTATTATGTACAACAAGGTTGCACAGACTATTTGTGTCTGAAGGTTTTGAATGCTAAATAAATATACATTTTTGATAGATAATTTAAGTCATATGCAAGATATGATCATACAAATCATAAACTTATCTGTTTTTTGTTTTTTTATATATACAGAATAGAGTTTTTCTGTAAAGCAAAATTCAACTTCCAGGTGAATCTTATTATTTTCATATTTGAAAAACATCTCTCTCATTTAGCTTATTAACATGACTTCACACAATTCTTCACATGCCGTTTATTATTGTTATTCAAATAATATTTATGACATTAAAATTATTGGTAACACATTTAACTGCAGGTATATAATGTCTGGCAGTATCTGAATGGTAACCTCTAATGATACTGCTAACAGCTTTGTACACTGTAAAAACAGTGTTAAGTTATTTAAATTGCATCTTGTGATGAATTGCAATCTTTTTAATGTTCACGGGTCTTAATGTGACAATATTGTCAGTAAAAAAAAAAACATTTAATAGCTTCAGCTTGGAGCTAAAGTCATATTTTTCAAATGGCCTGGATTGAAACTCACATACATTATGAAAATGTAAATAGATGTAGTTTCAGCTCCAGAAGCATGCTGAAATGATCATGTTGTAGCTCTATCTGTGAAATGGGTTGAACATAATGTGGTGAGGTGTGTGTGCACGCTGCAACAACAGAAATATATTTTCCACAGGTCACTGCTATGTTGTGATATGTGTACTGTTGCTACTAATAGACAATATTTATTCCCTTCTCAGTGAAGATAGAGGATGCGCTGTCATGTATCTTTTTGCATTATTGGCTTTTGAGTGTATACACTCCATGATTGGCACTTTAGATATTCATCCTGTCCACAGAGCATGTCTTACCTTACATGGAATATGGTTTCTTGGAAAGTGTAATCATGGGTTGGAAGATTGCTTTCTATTATCCAGGAGAGAAAATGATAAATTGGTGCACGGGGGGAAAAATGTTTCAGATGTCCGTTTCATCACGGGGACTATTTTCCTCACATGCTCAGTTTCATTGTGTTAGCTGTCTGATCGAAGTATTGTTGAAGATTGTGATGATTCTCCCCTCTCATCAATGGGGTTTTGTGAGGCCCGACATAGCATATAATCTGTTCTCTGGATGAGTTAACCTGCAGTCAGCAACAGACAGGGGATCTGTGTTTTCTGTGAACACTATTCACCTTCTTATTCACAAAACTTCACTGCTGTCCTTGCGCTGAAATGCAAACTGGAAACAAACCAAACTCAGAGGCTAAAAATATCACAGCATTAAGATAGGTTATCTGGCTCCTGATAACAGGCTGCACAATGCATTACATATTAACCAGCATTCACACTCTGGGGTTTCAACACTTGTGTGCAGCACAAGATTATAGAGGGGCTAAGATTCTCAACACAAAAGTGGACACGGTTTCAGAAAATACATATTTGTCTTAATTTTTATGTTATACAAAATACATTAGGAGTTATTGATGGCAATCAGTAGAACCAGTTTACTTTAGTGGTAATAATCTTTAACATTCAGTATGAGGAGGTCAGATGTGTGCTGTCATGCAGCATTGCTAAATCATTAGTAATTCAACCTATTTGCAGTTAATTAAAGGATTAGCATTGATTCTATGACATGGTGTGTTTGTGCGTATAACCAATGCATATCTTGTTCTATCAAAACACATCAATGAGCCTGTGTCACCGAATATAGTCCCCAATAAATACACTCTAAATCTATATCTCCTGCTGTTTGAGGAACGACTGCTTGTGCCCAGGTGTTTTAGGTTATTTTTGCCTGTTTTAAAAATATATGTATATAACCCAGTTTTAAAGGTTTACATCATCGGTAGAAACCAATGGGCTAATGCAGACAGGGTATAACAAAAGTATATAACATTAGCCTTATCTTGAAGTTTTTGCATTTACTTTTTTTTTATTCACAGACAGTGTTTGATGTGGCCTTTTATGGGGGAAAGGTGCACTAGAAGTAATGTGTTTTATGTTTTGTGCAAACACAGCAGAAGAAGAAGAACAGGGTGGTTATCATGAGTTGTAATATTTATCATTGCAGAACAGTAAAATAAATGCGCACCACCTACAGAAATGCCATCAAAATGAAACCATACAGTAAAAATCTACAGCGTTCAATAGGCTGTTTCACTCGCAGTTGAGTTCTGGGAAATGCAGTGCAAAAACACCACAACAGTGCCTGATTTGTTTTATATACAGTACTGATGATCCTGCACAATACCACTTTATCACAAACATATAAGTGTTGGCTGAAAAGTTAACACCTGCACTGTCAGATGAGTTGAACAGTAAATTACTACATATAGATGGAATGTAACCAACGTCCCAACAGTGCTGTTTATGGTGCGTGCAGTATCCCAGCTGTCTGTGGCAAAAATCCACAGTAGTCCACAGGGTATGAGGTTCAACAAAGTGGGCTGGAGAATTTGTCATTAGGTCATTAGCACTGGAAACCTCCTTCCTCTAGGAGTTAATGCACTGCTGTCTGTTCACACTCATCTCCTCCCAAGCTCTAGCTGCGCTAAGCTAATACTCTTTGAGGCGTTAACATTAAGCTGGGCTACAATGTCCGGTGAAGCTGTGGAAAAAGGGGCTCCCTGTGCAGCCCCATCCAGCTCACTGTTTAGAGTCAGGACACCATTAGTCAAATCTCCTCAGCCATAAAAAAAAAAAAAAAAAAACAGGGGGGGGGGGGGGGGGATCAAAACAGAATATGCATGCATAAAATTCAACACATTTGTTCCCATGGCAACCATTCAGCATGTCATTCACTTGTCAAGCCGCATCAGGGCTGATGGGGTCCATTGTTTGGGTCCTGGTAAGCATGGTTCCCCGGCCCCCTCTTCCTCCCTCTGACCGACATCCAGGTCATTCACCATGCTGTTATTTCTCTTTAATTCACGTTCGGCTCGTTTTTTCATCGCTAATCACACGACAAATGACCACCACAGCTAAAAAAAAGAAGGGGATAATGCAGTGCAGTACTGAGGCATGGCTTTTATGATTCTTATGAATAGGAGGGGGTATGGGATTAGGGGGGAATTCAGGGCCCCTACTCTGAGACGAACACCTCAAAGATTTCCCTGCTTTAGTTTATAGATTTGTGGGCGGTGAAGGCAGTGCGAATTCAACATCTATGACTGGCTGTCAAGATCAGTTTAACACTCACAATGGGAGAAAAGGCCATTTGACTTCTGTAATCTTTTCTAACATGCATCAGAGTTGCTGTTGATTGGCATTGCTTGAGTATTTCCTCTGCGAATAGCAATGTGCTGGACGTTAAGCTTGTGCAGAGGTTGTTGTATGGTGTAGATTGCTTCAAAAAACACTTGTTAAGGTTCATTGTTCTTATCTTTTAACAGACTTATTACAGAACAGTGAAGTAACCAGCCAACATGTTCTGTTTTGATTTGAACATTGAGCTCCATACAATACAAACGCACACTTCCTCATTTAGTTGATAATCAACCTAACCTTTGGCTTGTTAACATGAGTCACAAATTTGTAAAAGCTGGCTTTGAGGTCCAACCACTCTGTTGTTTCCATGACAGCGGCAGTTATGCAACGGTGTAACGTACCTTGTTTTTGGTGATAAGGCTCACTTTGTTAATTTCTACCTATTTAAAGGAGGTAGCACTTCTTGGCAATGTTGACAACATTTTGCCAGCCATGCTTCCAAGGAACACAGCACTGATTATTAAAAAACCTGTGTGGTGGAAGCTGTTCTCTCAGCTCTGCACATGTGGAGAGCAGATAGTTTGTTTGTGAGCTGCAGATGGTCCTCCTGAGGACGACTGCACAAGCTGAGGCCAGGCATCTTTCAACACAACAACATGGCTGCTCCAACCAATCACCTGTCATGACCCAATCAATATACATCAGTGGGGATAATATATGGTATTGAGCATGTATAAATCTATGTTGTTGTCACTAGATTTTATTTTATCTACTCTTCTGCTGTGTTAACTTGATGCGAACTGCATTCAAACCCACTGTGCACGTTTCTGAAAATTAAGTGTAGCTTGCACTTACATCCACAGTAATAATTCAAATTAAGACTTTTTTTTTTGTTTTCATCATATTGAGAGTTTTTCACCAGAACTCTCATCATTCATTGCTGCACATGCTTCTATCTCTTCAACAGATACCAGTACAACCTTCAGACTTAGCTTTCCCCCGGAGATCAAGGCCTGTACTAACTTGTAATACCGTTAAATGAGACTTCTCATAGACCATCTAAAAAGTAAGAAAGGAATATTTTCTTGGTAGAGTCGTGTCTCGGAGCTATTCGCACAACAGCGGAGGAGCATGGGAGATGAATAAATGAGAGCTGTATTCTGCTATATTAAAAAATGAAACTGATACACACAATCAAACAGCATAATAAAATATAGCAGTGTCCTTGGAAATAGAAAGGCAATGATAGATTACTAAAAAGAAAAATGCACAGGAAGGGAGAAAAAAATTAAATAAATAAAAAATTAAAAAGAGACATCTAGAGAGAATATGTTGTTCACTACTACTAAGTTCACAAAATTTATAACCAAAATCTATTAAATGTGTATGTTATCATACAGCCTTTATATTCTTAGTAGATTTATTCAGAGTGATTTTTTTTTCACAATGAGCTGCTGACTATGTACTACAGCCTCTAAGTCCCTAGACCCATTGAGTAAAATAAAGTTAAAATATCTTTAAAACCAATTTTTTATCTGGACTTTAGTATCATTGATTTTTTTTTTATTAGTCAGAGCTTTTTCCTTGTTGCTGTCTTGTGAAAACCAGCCTTGTTTTCAGCTTTGTTTCAGTGCATTCAACAGATAATCTCATGGGGGTTTGAATGGTTTATTTAACTTTTTGAACCCATAGAGGAACACTACAATGTCTGTGAAAAAGAAAATCATCAAATTGAGAGATATAAGGTTTCTACCGTTAATATACAAATGAAATGACCCCTATTAGTATCTTATTTGAGAAACAACTATTATGCAAAATGGGAGATTTTCCTATTCAGTTCAGTTAAGTTTACACTCTATTTTATGCATGGTAATGGCCATGGAATAATACACAAAGTTAAACCTCACATTTACCGGTCACGTAAGAGTCAAATTAGTTTTTTCATGGAGACTGACATGATTGAAAGCAGTATAGAAGCGTTAAACAATCACATGAAGAGATTCAAGATAAGCCTCAAGAAATAAAAAAGACCCAAAGGTGCACTCTGGCCCTGCTACAAAGTGGAGGGTGTGAGAAAAGGGGAGTTAAAGAGTACCCAGGTTTGGGGCTTCTTAATAATTCTCCTCCGTGGTGAAAGTTTGGGTGTGGGAGTTGGGCCTAAATAGACGTGAGACATGCTCGCCACCCCTGCTCACAGCCAGTATCAGGCCTAATGAGGCATTAATCGGAGGTGTGGGATGTTGCTCTTTAGAAAAGCACAGGGTCAGCAAAGCACAATGAAGATGACAACAAAGACTGGGGAGGCAGTGGCCCAAATGAGCGTTTCTCTGAACTGTATGCTCAGCAATCACTTCAAAAGCACGGTGACAGAATATTCACCAAATTTCAATGGAAAACATATGAAAGGGCCTTTGAACGCTTTTGTTTGTAGGTTTTCCTTTTTTCACAAGGGTGATTAACCCCCCTTTACTACCCCCACCCCCACACACGTGCACACACACACACATACATACACGTCAAACCCTGTGAATTCTGGAAACTAGTATGTGATCATGCAGAGTGCTTGTGAGTTTTAGGCAATTTGAACTAACCACAATGAGTCTTTGTTTTGATGGCCATGTTTTTATTCCCTTATAATTTACAGCATTCACAAGACTGAGTTAATATTATTATTGAATACAAGATTTACATTTAGCATATGAAGAAATCTGCTTGTTGACCCTGCTCTTAACTCCAATATATATTGAGCAGTTTCTCCATAATCACTAGCAGGATGAAAACGGTTGATTTGTTTTTACAGTTGTTTCATCAACAGAGAAGATTGTTTGATATTCATGCTAATGCACCACTGTTTGGATTGCCCTTTGAGCTGTTTTTCAGACTTCAATTTGTTTTCATTGTTCTTGGCATTGAGAAATAAAACAAGGAGGTTACTGAATATGTTTTATTTGAGGAGAATATTCAGAGCTGACTGTACTTTATAGCTCAGAAATTGTCAACTATAACATTGTTATTTTACCCCAGTGTGAGAAAGCACATTAAACCCAGTGGGTGCCTTTTATACTAACAATCCAAAAATAACATTTCTCTAATTGTACTGTATGTTAGGCACAGGGTCAATAAAAACTGAATTTGTGCTTTCTTATATTTGGTTCATGCAACCACAGATGGCTGTAAGACCCAGCCATCTGGAAGTGAATGTCCAGCCCAGAATGTGTCTATCCCAGAGGAAAGTGACTGTCCCCAGATACAGTAAAGGGCCTGAGTTTGACCTGCGCACCACAGACATCATGCTTTTCATTTCAAACATGAACAAACAAGTACTTTTTTGTTGTTCCACTTATTATTTTTGCCGGTTACAGTATATTGAAACTAATGAGTAGAACCATTATCTAATAAAAACATTTTTTTTATTGATAAAGCTCTATTATTTAATACACTTATTGTATACACATATTGGACGATGTGTCAGTCATGAGCCACAACTTATGAAACTTTTAAGATGATATAGTGACCTGTTAGCATACACAATATGATGCTTTGATGCTTCTGGCAACCTGAGAAGTTCCATCATTAGCTCTGTTTTGGTTTCCACATAACCTCTGTAGGTATATTCGTTTATTTAGATGTTAAATCATATTGATTAGCTAACTTTGCATGCTGTTTGGTGCTGAGCTGTGGGTCTTAGGAGCTTTTTTGCTAAAAACAGCTCAGCGCATACTGCGGCTAAAAATGATGCTGAGAGCAATACAAGTGGAGCAAAACAATAAAGTTGCAGGGCAGAAAAAACCAAACAATTAACAGAACGATGCAATAGTCAAGCAAATGAAAACTGCAGGGACGTTCCTTGTTGGTTGTTCACTACTAATGAGACCTTTCACATTATTCATAGTCATTTGATTCATTGTTATTATAAAAATATTGATTAGAGCAGCCCAATTGTTTAATATCCTTGTGCCTATTATACCCTTGTTGCCTATAACTTTACTTGAAAGATACACTTAATGATTTCGATTTGCTTTAACTGACTTTGGAAATTCACTTATCTATCGTTTCCCAGCTCAGGACAGTCGTTGGATAACACCAATCATCATCAAATTAATGTGATTTTCTTTCTAATTTTTTAACTTGATGTTAACATATCCACAAATCTAATGCAGACTTTTAGGGCTAATTACCACTGCAGCTGTCAGCAGTACTGACGGGTTGGAAGCCACGCATTAATATCAGCTGCAGATGGGACTCCCCGCTTGGACAGATCCTGGTTCGCTCAACCAAAGATCCAAATGATGTGAAAATATGTGAAAAGTTTGATATCGAATGAAAAACAAATAATTGCTCTACATGAACAAACACAAGATCATTACATCAGAACACTTTGGTGTGTATTCAAGGTAGTTTATAATACCTTTATACCAATACAGATTATTTTAATACCATATGATTTGTGATGAAACATGCAGACCATCAACACTAATTCAGTGCTATGGGGAGCCTTGTGATTGATTACTACCTTTAAATGATGATTTAGAAGAGGCACATATGAAAATTGAATCAATAAATAAAATGTGCAACAATCAAAAAGTTTTATTTGGCATTTATATGAAGATGACATGCTTGGCTGACATCCAATATGTAATAAAAAAAAAGTTTTGTCAGCGAATGAATCAATTACAGTAAAAGAAAAAAGAAAACAGTCATTACACTGTATTGGAGATTGTGGAGGCTGTAGTGTCTTAACATAGAATATAACCACGAATATTGATTTGAATTACCTTCCAGACACTGCCTCATCACGCCACAAACGACATTAGACTTTGATTGAAAATGCCTTTAAAGTTAACTGCTGGAAAAGGTAATTTATTGGGCAGCTACTTAATTTATGCCCCCTCTGATGCACATTCATCAGAGAGATCAATAATCAAATGATTTCACTGATTATGTGAAATGAAATGTACTGAATTAGCTCATGTAGCAATCCGAGACAGCTCTTCATATTACAATGGAAATATGGGATGTATTACACGGTTGCAATAGTTTTATGGAGCAAATTAGATGAATTTCAAGCGTTGTCTGCCACTTACTCTTGATCTCTTGTTAAATGCAAATGAGCGCTCTCAGTAGCATCTCTTTAAGAGCACTGTGGATCCTTTGAAAAGGGAAACAAACGGCTAAGAGGAAGCCACAGCATGGACAGGTAGGCACAATATGGGACTGTTAGGCATGCAGTATTGTTGATGCCCACAGAGTTCCCTGAGTTTGTGAGTAAATCCAAACATTATTTCTTGGTTTTAAATGAATTTTAACTATTGACCTTGTGTGTGTGTGTTCAGTGATCAAAGCAACAGACCCTTCAACTCTGAGGAAGATATCGAATTGTTGCAATCAAATGCTGTTGGTACGTAATATAACACTTTATTTCATATGGGTATTTCTTAGACCTTGAATGACGTGACACCACTAGGCAATGGATTTAGCATTATACTAATTTTGACTTGCTTAGTATAACAGATGTCTGTTGCAGCATAAAGACCTTTGTATTGCATTTTTCATGGCTACAAGTGGCTGCAACAGTTGATTGAATTTGAACCCAATTGTCACAAATAATCTAATACTTTGATAACATACTCTCCTTTGTTGCATGCTTCCCATAATTTGAAGATGATTTAAAAAAAGATTTATTTTCTTATTTTCATGGAAGAATGTTGGTTGATATCCTTGTGACTTGTGCAGCAGGCATGCTGCAAAGATGAAAAATGAAACCCTGGGATGTAAACAGGTTAGCAAATTGTAATGAAGATTATCTCCTTAAAGTTGCACTGAGAATAGACAGCGGGGAGCCAATATTCTATTAGTTTCATAGTTTTTGCAGTGCAAATCATTAGGAGTTATCGGAAATGTGATATCATAGAGATATGTTTCATTGGAATAACCAATATATCATTAGCATGTTTACCGTTGTGTTTCAAATTCAAACTATGAACCATATCTCCACAACTCTAAAACTATTTTAAAAGGCACATCATCTGTCTTTGACGGGGTGTTTATGGGGCTTTATATATGCTGTACAAAAAAAGAAAATTGTTTTCGTAATTGGAGAGGATGGTTTGGTGAGCAACTGTCATTATATGGTATTGTGATTGGCACAGCTGTTTAAAAGATATGAGATGATTAAAGTGACTGGCTGAAAAGAAAACGTGTGTTACCTTGTTTAGTCTAATCTTTCATTTCACGCTTTTATTGTTCGAAGACTGTGCGTTGGTTGTAATATTGTTTTAATGTTTTAAACATCTTGCCTAATACATTATTGAATGTCACAAAACTGATGCTAGTGCATTAGCTGCATTTGGTACAGTATATTAGCATTAGTCATGAAAGTGTACAATAGGTTGACAGTGAAGATGGATTAAAACGTAAAGCCCATATCTGTGATGTCCTTTCCTTAAAAACAATAACTGACTCTGTGGTGGGAAAGGCAATTTGGAGACTGTTTCACCTCAGACGCTTTAGGAAATTCAAATTCCAAATACTTTAGAACTTCACCTCCTGCACCATTGAGAGCGTCCTGACTGTCTGTTACAGAAACAGCACCGAACAAGACCGCAAGGATCTGTAAAGAATGGTGGTTCGTTCAGCTGAATAAACATACATACAACAGCAACATTAGTTGGTGCCTAAAAAAAACATATATAGCAGATGCTGCAAAAATACGGCTAGGAAAATCAATCAAATCAAAATCAGGCCATTTCTCCCTGCTATGATCCAGAAGAGCTTCTACCCTCAAGCCATTAGGATCCAAAATGACTGTTTAGTCCATATTTCTAATATTATTGTATTGTTTATTATTATTACTTATTTAGTTTCATTGAGATTGTATTGTAGAAGCCCACTGAATCACATTTCACTTCTAAACTGAATTGAACTGAAATTGAAATCCTTTATTAGCATTTGAAACTACAAATGAAGAAGAGAGTCTGCTGCTCATTAACTTTGTTCTAATCATCCAGATTTAGTTGTTGCACCGGCTCGCAATTTAAAATAACTGAACACAATTTTCTCTGCACATGGAAGTGAAAAGCTGGCAAGGTTGGGTGAGCTAGCTATAAATACTCAAGAGAACAAAAGAGCAATTGACTGCTGCAGTGTAGGTGTTGCACCATCTGTTAAGACAACAGAGATCCTACCTTCTGGATTCTTTATCTTCACACGAGAGATTCAGCATATACCCCTGCTTTGTTCTTACACTTCTTTGATAAACCGAGACACAAACTTTGACCTTTGATTCCAAGAACAGAAACAAAATGTATGTCGAGAGGCTGAGTTCACAATGAAAAAGGAGAAAATGTTAGCCAAATGTTTCCTCATGCAGGGCTAAGATTGAACATTTTAATCCAAGCTACCATTTGGTTTAAAAGCATGTTTATATCCAAACATAGAGAAGCAGAATAATACAAGACTAATAAGAGCAAGCTGTGACAATCTAATTCTATGTATCCTACAATGTTTGACAGCAGAGGTGCTTGAACCTGCCAAGGACTCACTATTGCAATGCAAATCAGAATCCCTTTAATGGCCAAGTGCACTATGTACATTGTGTAGGTGACATTGCTGTAGAGGCATATTGACAACTTGATTAACATTATACATAATACAGGCATATACTGTATGTTACAAGGATAACAGGACCTCAAATGCAGTGCAAAGGGTCAATATAAGACACACAGTATGACTGATGGATCAGATGTAACACCAATACAATGAATATTCACTCTTTAGCAGCTTATTGACTTAACTTTGTAGTAACCTACAGTAACAGTACAAGTAACTTTGGTAAGTAGCTTTGGTTAGGTTCAATCAGTGCAGTACAATTTATGTGTAAAATGTATTAATGAACAAGTATATGTTAGCTTGCTTTGAATTAAATATAACAAATGTCATAAGCAAAGTCTCGATGAGTCTAATTATGCGGCATACGGTTCTGTATTTGCCTCAAAAGTAGCTCTATGTGTTTTTAATTTGATAGTTTTAACTGCTTGACCTTTCCAATATACCTGCATTAAATGAGGATGTAATTAAGAGTCTTGTTGAGATGTGACAGCTTGCCAGTTATTGATCCTTTAATACAAAGATTTCAGCCTTTGCAGGCTGTTATTACTCTAAGAATTAATGACTTCCTCACAGAGAAATGTCCAACTCATTTGAAGTATGTTTGAACACTGCGGTTTAAAGTATCATCTAGAACCTGGGAAGATCAGATGGAAAAGAAGATCTGGCAGACTCAATGTACAAACACAGTCATCTACAGGTGCCTAATTAGAGTGATCTAGGCTATTTCTAATTAGATGTAGGTCATCTCCACAACTTCTCTTTACTTGTACTTACTGTACTTTTTATTGCCAGTTTTTTCAACTTTTATTAATTGATTTATTTTTTTTCTTTTCCACTTAGTGACGGTAAAACAAGCTATGAATCACATAAGCTACTGAGATCAATCATAATATAATTTAAATAATATGAATTTGTTTGACAAAGATGTTCACGATCCATTCAGCAAACAGGGAGCAACATTTCACATGTATTTGAAGTTGTGCTTTTGTCCTGATGAATTTAAGCCCCATATTCACTGTCTTTTTAGCTAGCTTTAGTTCTGGTCTCCACCAACTCCTGAGGGAAATATCTGCCTCCATGCTCCAAGTTGTTCATTAGTTAGTTGCTAACCGTGTCTGTCTGCCCTGGTGTTATGTAGGTAGTGTACTGTAGGGTTATCAGTGCTTTTTCTTTGAAAACATCTGCCGTGTGTGGGTAGAAAACATTATTGATGAGTTGTGAGACAGAAAGGCATGACCAATACTGTTAGCTGCAAGATAAACACTTGAAAGCAACTGGAGAGTCAAGTGATATTTCTCTGTGGATTCAATGACCCTTTTGACATTACAAAGGTTGACTCATTGTTAATATAAAGACATTGATCAGTGCAGCTTTAAGGCATTTACACTGAGAACATTACTTTAGAATTAATCCAAAAATCTAAAATGCATGTGTACTGTAATTATACTTAATAGATAGTACTTACATTGTATACCTGCAGTATTCATTTAGGGAACAAGAACAATACAATGAGTGAGTGACCACATTTTCACTTTTTAGACACACAAAAGTTATATATATGTTTTCTCTCTCTCTCTCTCTCTCTCTCTCTCTCTCTCTATATATATATATATAATATAGTATATTAATAATATATATATATATATAGATATGTCCCTCAGAAATGGAAGAGATTCCCTTATTTTTAGATCTCGTGAACCCCCAAAACTTCCTTCTCATTCAGTCGCGCAGCAACAGCTAATCATTTTTGATCGTCCAGTCGTCCCTTCTCTACAGCGCACCAGCTGTTTTGCTAAAATACTTTGCCATGGCGCTTTTGAAGCAGCTGCACCTCTAGTGATGGATCTCTGTCTGATCAAGCCCTAAGGCACCCCCCCCCCCCCCTTCAAGTGCTTATAGTTGCCTAAATTTAACCAAACCTTAACCATAGAGGTGGCAGATCAGCGACTGCTCATGAGTCATTTTAGAAACAGCCTGTCTTTGTTAGATAAAGCACAGTCATATCACTCTGGTATTTGTACTGAATGTTCAGGGCATAATAAGAGAAAATGTTTAATAAAATGAAAAAATCTGCACATATTATATTAAAAAGCCTTGATGTGGAGCGACAGAATTTTGTGGAGTTTAGTGCAGTAACCAATCCGAACTGTGAAAATATATTCTGCTATCATTTACTGCTTTTGATGTTTTGTTGTTATAGTAATGAACACGATTATCAGCCATTCTGTTGCATTTGATATGTTTCCACAATGCCAGCCACTTCTTTATATAATGCTTTGATAATAAATTGTATATAGCTCTCTGTTCTCTGAATAGTCATGCTTTTTAGGATGCAGCAAGGGGCAGAGAAAGGCATCTACTTCATTAGCTTTCAAGTTTAGATCTCGTAATTGAAATCCATTAGGGCGATCTAAAATGGATCTGATGGTAAATATAAAGTGAATTTTTGTGGAAGCAGGGACAGGCTCTTCAGGCAAATGTAAATTTGTATATATCAGACAGTGTATATGTGTGTAAGCTGAGCATGCTTGCACAGCCAGAGAGAATAAAAAGAGAAGAGAAGGTAAAAGGGGGGTGGGGGGTAGCAAGTAAAAAAAAAAAAAGAGCGAGAGAGAGAGAGAGAGAGAGAGAGAGAGAGAGAGAGGGTGAACTGAGTGCAGTAATATCCATTAGATTTATTGTGGTGCAATTCCCAGTCCCTCCAGTTCTGCCTGAGGGGGACTATATTACATTTCATCACAGTTTCATTTTCTCCTGCAGATGAGAAATGGGAGTTCTGTTGCAGTAATGTAGCATGTATGTGCTAAATCTCATCTCTAATAAAATCAAACACATCACAACTCCTGGCACTTTTGCTACAGGTCCATGACAAAATGAAACACCATCTGTTATCGTATCAAGACCGGCTTATTAGGACATAAAAATCAAACACACCCAAGGAATAAGAATGAGGATAATGAATATAGGAGGTAATGGGATGTGATGGGAGGATTGGCCTTAAAGTTGAGAGACGGGTCTCTTTGAATCACTGTCACTTTATTCTCTAAGTGCAGTAAGTATATTCTATACATTAAAGACAAACAGTGGTATCGCATGTTGACATTGTCCTAGATACACAGAACAGAAAGAACGGGATCTCACACTGTTCAGCTAAGTAAAAACCGGACCCTCAGAAAACAGCAGGTCATTCTGGGTATTGTTGTGTTTGTGGACTTTAAATGGGAAGTGAAAGGCTGTCTAGGTGTAACAGTTTCCTATTCAGAATATAGGTATTTAATATATTTGACCCAATTCAAATAAAATAGAAATAGAAATAGATTGTCTTCTTATTTTACTATTACTATTATAACAAGACATGGACATTGTTGGACGATGAATGTTCTTTTATTATTTCAATTATGCTTTACAAATAACACAAAAAATATCATCTGGTCTCTGGTTTATGGGCTTGTTGTTAAGTGTTAATTATCTTGTTTATCATGACTACCCTGACTTTAAAGACTATACTATAATATTCCCATGACATACTCAGAAAAACAGAAATGGCAGAAGCATATTTTTAATAGTAGCCCATTACTAGGCTAGAAGCTGAAGTACACTCGAACAATGAATAATAAAGCATCTATGGTACCATAGCTACGGTACATGGTATGTTATTAGCAGAAGCAGTAGTTGTAGCTGTCATTGTCTTCAATAAGTTTATTAGTCAAATGACAAAATAAATATCAACAACAAGTTTTATCATCTATGTATTTTTCTAGTGATGTGTTTTGGTGGTTCCAGCTTAGCATTACGTCATGTATGCAGCCATCAGGTGCACATTTAACAGGGTTCTTTTCTTTTAAACAAGTCACCTCAAACATTAAAATGTCAGCAGCAATCGACTCGACCACCTCCTGGAGCTAACACATGGAGCCTTATTAGTTAGTTAGCTGTAGTGGATAAAACCTTCCAGCAACACTTGTCATTTTAGCTGTCTAGAAATGAGAAGAAGGGGGGCGATCACAAGAAAACAAATGTCATATGGTAAATCTGCTACCGTCATCACTTTAAACTGCATATGTGCTCTGAGAGAAGAGAAAGGCGTAGCATCAATAACTAACACAGATGGGGCTTAATGGTCCATTGTGAGTATTTGCTACTTCTTTGTGTTATCATTCTGACGAAAATAGCAAGCTGTAGCCTCATTGTGAGGAGTATTAGTACTGCAAGTGCACTAAAACAGTGGCAGTGATATGATATGGCAGTAGTATGCAAATGTATAATAATATTGGCTATAAGTATCAGTCATAGTAGAAACAGTTTTGAGAGTCTTAGTACGTACCTTAGTGGCAGTGGCCTCCTAAAGCAGCTTATTAGCCAGTAGAGTGACAGGGTCAGTTGCTTTAGCTTGATATTGTGTGTCAGTATCAAATAGCTGACAACAGGTGTGGTATTATAATCATGGTTGCACAACTAATAATACCAACTGCTTAGTATATCAGTTACCACATAGACAATGGACAATCACTGCTAAAGGGGAAAGCAAGTGCCGTGACAGCAATGTTATCAACACAGACTTAACTGTCTTTGTTTTAACTGGAGCAAATCCAGTCAAACGCATTTGATCAACAGTGAGGGAGCATTGGGAAATAGGCAGAAGACAACAAAAGAGCAGCAGCAGAGAAAACGAAAAGGCATGAGAGTCAGGGTGAAAATCATTTTCTCTGCTCTGCTTTGTCAATTTCAGAGTACCATCTCCCGATAGTCATTAAATAAGTTGTGTTGTTGTTTTAATTATCGATAGTAAAGCAATCTGTTCATAATTACAAACATTTGCTTGTGGCAATTACAAACAGTGGCTGGTAGCAGTTTAATTTGCCCGCTCTAATCTTGTCTGTAATTAGAGCACACACAAGCAGAGCACCGGAGTTGTTCAGCTCCAAGGCAAACAAGACAAGACTGAAATTCCCATTATAACAAACTGCTGACTGCCGGCGGCACACAGACTCGCCTGCCTTCAGTGTAAACATTTTGTACATTCTAATCCATTTGTTTAGCTTTACAATGCCCCTGCACTGATGTGGCAGGTTCTCATTTCAAGCCGCTCTCTGTGAAAAGAAAGTAAAATGAAATGAAATTGAAAAAAATATTTCATAATATTGCAGCACAGCACAAACAGGGACTACATGTTGTGTTTATTCATGCTGAAAAAAAGGGCTCATCTTAGATCATAACACCTATGTCAATATGAGCTGCAGAGTGTGCACATCAAGCAGGCATAAACAGGGCTATCATTATCATAATGCTAAATAAAATCCAACCTGCTCACACTCGATGAATTTAAGAGCTGCGGGTTGATAGGTGAGATCAACACTGTGAGAGAGTGTATAACCACAAGGTAAGTCTTATAGCTCATATGTGTGTATTTTAAAGCTATGCATTAAAGGTTATAATAATGCGATAATGTAAACATTTAATAGACATAATAGTCTGTCTGCACAGCAACATTGATGGACTGCCAGTTTTTAATCGAATGGTCTTAAGGCAGGATCAGGAGCAATTCAGAGGCTCTCCACAAACACTCACTTCACCACCGTCCCACAATCCTTCCCCTGGATCAGAGCACATACTGGGCTGGAGGGGGCAGGGAGCAAATGGTTGCACAAGACAGGAGATGTGTGTCTATCATGTATCTACTTGAAGTCTCCTCTCACATGCCAAGTACATGTCAAGAAATCGCTCTCTGAGGTCAGCTTGGAGATGTTGTGTCAAGCTGCACTGGGAACTACAGAAGATGGCAATGAAAAGTACGTGGGGGGAGGGGCAGTAACGGGTATCCAGGGTTATGTGTTCAAGTTCAAAGTTGGGATCAATCAAGGCTTAGTTGAAGGGTTTGTATTCTGAGTGCTAATGTGAGCACATATGGTGGACCCATGCTCGATCAAGGAAGCTATTGCATGTGCATGTATATGCCCACACATATTTCCTCACTGTCTCTCTTTCTGGCTCTTATGCAGTGATAACAATAACTCCAGGGAAACATCTTTCACTGTCACTAAAACCCCCATTCCAGTCTGTCTGAGGCCTTTTTTTTCCTCTCAGATGATAGCTATTAATTCCCTTCAGAGCTGCTTGATGGAAGGCTAACAACATTTTATATTGTTGATACACTTCTGACTCAAGCTGCATGCTCTCAATTACAGATGAAAGATAGCTGGTAACCTGGTTACAAATAGGCTTCGCTGTTTAGATGATGTCAGGCACCTTTATCAAGCCCGGATGAAAATAGAAAGGGGGCCATCAGTGGACCCCTTCAGCTTCTTCCAATGCTGATGTTATCCTCCTGTAAAGAGATGTTTAACTGCAGATCCAGGTTGGCTCGGTGCCATTACAATCTGGTCTAAGTGATTATCATTCATTCTCATTCATATTGTCTCTCTATGGAAATACTGGCACCAGCTAGCTGGGAAATTCTCCTCAGCCCATTCAATTAAAGAACAAATCTGTAATTGATAGATTGTTACACCACTACTGGGTTTATTTGCATTGAAGATATATTTTGAATATCTTTCCTTTCCTGAGGGTTTTATG
Organism: Larimichthys crocea; assembly: GCF_000972845.2. NCBI lineage: Eukaryota > Metazoa > Chordata > Actinopteri > Sciaenidae > Larimichthys > Larimichthys crocea. The sequence continues at coordinate 22,303,090 of NC_040018.1, read as the reverse complement.
TACTTTACTAGTGTTAAAGGATTGTTTACATGAGAGAAGTTTGTAGATAGACAGATGCAATTTGTACTCAGAACATAGATGAGCAAATAAATATGAAGCTGTGTTTATAGACAGTGAGAGTTTCATTTGTATTTCTCTTTTTTCCCCCCCTAGTACTTAATATGATAGCCCATCTGTTTTGGCATACACAGCAGAATTTTAAGGTTAGTGCCTCTGCACTTCAAAGACTGGAAAAAATATTTACCAAGGAGCTTTCCTTTCCTAACAGCCCATATTGATTTCTATTTTAAATTAGTTTAACACTAAAGAAGAATCTGGGAACATGAGAGGAAAAGAAAAGTGTATGCAGCTCATTATCAAAGCAAATATTTGATGGTGCATCTGAACAAAAGGATTTCATTATTGATATAATACTTTTCTGAATCACTTTCTTTGTTAAACAATGTGAAATAAAGTCTTCCTCACTCCAGCCTTTTTCTATTATTATGAGTAGCTTGTCATTAGATTAGAGCAAGAAGTAAAATTAATTAAAAAATAAATGGATGTTTTTTATGAGTGGCTCTCTGAATGTTTCTGCACCCTGGGTCTGTGGCCTGAATACAAATGCAAACTGTTACATAATGAATGAGCGCTTTACTCAGGGAATAAAGATTAGCAGCTGACCCCTTTTACATCATCATCTTATTTCAGGAACCAGAACCTCTTGGGCATGGCAATTTCTCTGCAGTATTTCTCCTTCAGCTTCCACTTTCAGAATACTCAAGTTGGTATGAAGGGAAAGGAAAACGTGTTTTTGTTACCATTATCATCAAATGAAATACATGCATGCATATTGGTTTATTACGAGTAATGCCACTGCTCTTACACACACGCGTTGGTGGTGTTGAGTTGATGCGATGATCAGGGGAGATTTAAGTGTCTTTCTAGCTTACTACCGAGGGTCAACAAACAAACACAGGCTTCTGGTTAGTGAACTTAATGAATAAATCATTGACCCCTCCCCAACTTACCCCCAACGCACACACACACATGAATCTATTGCCCACCACAACAGAAGCTACCCCCCTCCCCTCTCGTTCTCTCTCTCTCTATCCTTGGACCCTTGCACATCTGCTACCATTACGTACCTTGGCCCATATTCATGTTGCTGTTCATTATATTGTGTCACGGTGTGCTCTGGGTCTCTGCCAGAAGAAATTAAACTCTTCAGAAAAGATAAACATCATATTACTTCATTACCCTTTTAAAACACATGCAAATTAGAGCCATTAACCCCCCCTTCCCTCTCTCTGTCTTTCTCTCGCTCTTCATCCCCCAACACACACGCACTCTTTCTCTTTATTTTCCGGGGTGATGAAGTTTGTCTGGCCGGTGTTCAGTCATTCCCTTTTGTCACAAACTGACCATGAATGGGCCGAACCATGCGGCTCTACCCTGCTCATTTTCCACCTCTGAATTAAACATTAATGCCGCTTGACAGCAATAAATAACATATATCACAATGGGGATCTAATAATGATTTGGCTAAGCTCAGGCTGCTCATCAGAGCCCATCAACTGACGAATATGGCAGCGTGATTACGCCGGCAGATGTCTGTGACAACTGTATCTAAATCACTCCAAGCACGTCTACTTCTCTTTGATCTCCTGAGTGTGCACATTTACTGCAGAGTTGTCTTTCCATTCATCTCTGCTCTCTTTTTGCAGTATAATTACTGTCCCAATCACATGCATCATTATGATATCATTAAAGCCATTCTGGTGCTTACTCAGTAGTTCACATAGGTTTACAGTATATAAGGATTTATAGCAATCAACCAAAAAACACAGCACTGCACAGTTCACTGTGTTAAATGTCATTTGTTCCTCAGTCTGTGTTTTGGTGTGTGGCCTTTGGCAGCCATGTTCGATTAAATCTTGCTTATGTATTCTGTGGATTTTGTTTTCGTCTGGTAAAGACTGTAAAACATTTTGGTTTTATGATGAAAGCTATTTAATTTACCATTCACAGAGTGTAGCGGGGTTTTTTTCCCTTTGCAAGTTAAATGGTGCCTATGCTTAGTTTTGGCTTTGAAAGAGAGAGATCATTGGCCAACCGGATGGAAAATAAGCATGAAATGCATTAAAACCTGTCCTCAGAACTTAGGCCAGTGTGTGTTTTTGATCGCTTGTGTCTATGCATATGTGTGCATACATTCAAGCATGCGTATATAGATAATGTGGTCTGCCTGGTATTATTAAGCTTGTGCCCACCCCCACCACCCGAGACACAGTGTGTGATTTATTCCACAGCGCAGAAAGAGATTGAAGTCAAATAGAACATCGTGATGAGAGTATTCTCCAGCTCTGCTTTTGATCTTTCTGTCTCATATGACAGAAAAGCACTATACTCAGACAAGTCTCTTTTTTTGATCTCAAAAGGCATAATAAAAGTCTTGGCTATGTGCCTTTAAGATAAGATCGCCATCAGACCTTGTGAAGATGAAAAATATCAAAGATAATTAGAGTAAGGCTGAAAAAAGATAATTAAATTGTATGCTGGGAATGTTAACGGCATGGGCTTCATTTAATAAGCAGATTCATTAACCACAGTGCTGTATCAGTATTCCATTTGTGATTGATTAATATTGAGCAGGACCCATTTAATAAGAATAAAACATTTATCATAAACACACATAAATCAACTAATGATATTTCTTTGGCAAATAGTACAATTGGATCTCATTAAACTCTTTCCATTCACTGGTATCCTGCATGTTAATTGAAATGCCTTAGAACCTTTCAAAATGTGCTCAAGTTAATCATTTGGTTTGATTCACAATTAGTCTAATCTCTGTCAGTGGGAAATGGAAAGTCCGGCCAAAGAGTATATCAATTCCGCCTGACGACTGGATCTGAGTCACCTTTTATGCTTGGGATTGGTTGTTGCATTCCATTGCAGAGGGGATATCAGGAGGCAACACAAAGGCCTAGCTCATTAATCTTCCATGAAACTGCTAGGAAATTGAGTTCAGAATCAGGACCAAAATGCCTAAAAATGGCAATAGTCTTGCTGCGAGTTCTAATGCAGCAGCTGAACAGAGTGAGGCAGAGATGCTGGATACATGGAGCTCACAGGACCAAACCACTCACTGCTTCATCTAAGCACTGATAATTATCTGATATTTCTGGTGCTTCAAATTGAACGATTTCTCATATAATCATTCCTTTCCATTTTGTTGTGACACAAATGCAGCTGTTTTTTTTGTTTGTTTAATTGTTCAATTTAATATCTTGGAAACACATTTTTACTATATTTAAAGCTCTAAATTACTTTCTTTTTTTAACACTTCAACACAGCAAAACAAACTGAAAACACGTTTTTTTGTCACCTTATAAAGTTGTTACCACAAATGTGTGCAAACACATTTACCTATTCATAGATGAAACCGCCATTAGCATTCATTTAAAGTCATACGCTTGCATACTTGACAAAAATAAGTCAGATATCTACTCTCCTCACTCCAATGCTTTGGCAACTGGCACTTTAGCTGCAAAATGCTTGAGTTGGTTCATCAGACAGTTGGTAACTATGTCTGTTGTTTGATGTTGGGGAGGAACAGTTTATTGGTGCCTTTTCACTGAAAAAGAGCTCTGGAATCAAAGTTCATATGGTGAGAGTAGAACAAAAGTATAAAGTTGAGAAAACAATTAGCTAAATAAGACTAAAACCTTCTGTATAGCTGAGGGGAAATGCAGTCAGGTGAAAATGATTTGTGATTTTGCCACTATGAGAGACCCTGTTCATATTACACTGAGTCATCTGATCCTTTGTGGATATAAAATATTAACTGGAGCAGCTTTCAGTTTATGTTGCCACTATATTAAAAGCAAAACTTACTAGTAATATATAATTAAAACACCTGGTTTGTAGTAATAGGAATGTATTACAGCTTGCAACAAAAATGTATTAAGAGACATCAAAAGATGTCAAAAGTTTAGACTTTGGTTAATACAAGAATGGAAAAACATTACACATTATAAATAGCACTTTAAAAGGGTTATTCAAAGCCCACTCGAAAAGAGTAAACATCCAGTATGACAGGCAGCTGTTTTCGCTCATATCTCTCACTACACTTCACTGGACTCTTCAAAGCACTTCTTAAATGAAGAATGATACAGAGATGCCTGTGGCAAGAGGAGAGCATCTTTGACTGCATACAAACTAGCCCGTACCCGTACACTATATCTGATGAGTGGTCCCTGCTACAGTTCAGAATAAGCTTACTTAAAGACATGGCAAGGAGCCTCACCCTAATCTACTCCTCACAATGCAGCGTTCACAGCAAGTCAATAGTCTGATGTTTTATGCATTTAGAATAGATGGAGTGAGTCAAACACTTATAAGTTATCACTGGTGTTGTGTAGAATTTAATCTGTTTTCCCACTGACTCACTGACAACATGGAAATAAATAAACAGCTACTGTTCAAACTCACAAGGCCAATAAACACATATAATCTAATTTTACCAAGTTTAATTAGAAGTTAAGTACTCCTATTACTGCCAGGCAGAGCTTTTATTTCGGTTGAATGGTAAATGGACTTATATAGCAGTGTTCCAGCTACTCAAGGTGATTTTATACTACATATCTCATTTACCCATTCATAAACTCATGGCATTGCCAATCACTCATCAGTTTGGGAGCTAATAATTCATACACATTCATGCACCGATGGCACAATTTGGGGTTCAGTATCTTGCCCAAGGACACTTTGACATGCGGGGGATTCAACCACCGATCATTAGTGGAAGACCTGCTCTACCTCCAGAGTCAGCATCAAAGAAGAAAAAACATTTACCTGAAAAAATGCTCATGGTGATGAACCTACAGTGAATTTCTATCCAACTCTGCATTTGCCCTCAGCACAGTTTATAGAATCCAGCATCAAACAGACAGATAAAGTTAGCAGCTAGTTAGTGAACATAGATAAAAATAAAAACATATATTTCCCTATTCCCTATCAGAAGTTAGTGGAGATCAAACGCAGAGCCAAAAGGAGAGTGAATAATGGACTTTCATCAGCTGGCCAGAAAGACTACTAGAAAGTACTGTTTGATTCAGCTTAAAATATCATTGACTGTATAACACATGGAGGTAGTCTCCATGACATCACGTAGTGGCGTAACGATGCCTGGCAAAGTGATTTTATGATCAATTTATGCCCCAAATTCATGTATGCCCATAGGATCAGCTTCTTGACTTCATAAAGTAATGATTATTAGTAACATTAGTCACACATTTTGCAATCAATACTGACCCACAGAGAGGTCAATTATGCATTTTAAGTAAAGTATACCTTTTTTTGTTCATTCACTCAGGAAAAGGAAAAAAAACAAAAATACGACATTATTGGTTAGAAGCACTGCCATTTGTGCTGTATATATTTCACCACTGCACACTAAAGCATACATGTTATAAATAAAAAAAATATACAATGTAGAAATGGTAGCAAAATAGAATATTTCTCAAAAATCTGTGTAAAATATGTCTAACAACTGGCAAGTGTACATAAGCATAGGCTGAGACATCCTCATGTTGATACATATACATCCACACATCCACATGTTTATTCAACAATCCTGAAGAACAGTCAAGTGTAATTATATGAGGTAATACTCTGATATAAACAGATGTATACTATACTAACTATACTGGTGACCTCAATCACTGGAGTGGATCAAAAACACTTGTCAGCCAAGCGTTTTCAATTTCAGGCACATCTGTTTACATATTGTGTGATGTTTGGATTATATTGCAGACAAATCCCCATGGAAAACCGTTGTAAACTGTTCTCATAAACGGCTGTTTACTGTTGCATTAGTATTATATAATCCTTTTGCCGCTTAAGTTCCATAGTGAGAAATTAGGAAACTGTTATTAGACTCCAGTGCATCTAGATTTAATTTCTTCCCTTTGCCTCACTCTTTGAGAAGCCTTATGGTCCAAACATACCAGCCTTTACAAGCTTCCTGGTATTTGGACGAAACTCCTGATGGAGAAGTAATATCATCCTTTTCCGTGTCCACATCATTTCTTACACAGCAGGGATTTGTTTCATTTATGTAACAATGAAAGCAGCTGGCAGAGTGCCCACGTGTTGCTAAATGGAACACCAACGCCAAGAAGCAAGGTGCTTTTTAAACAGAGATGGAGAGACACCAGAGAGTGCTTGTGGGGAAGAATGAAAGAATTGGATGGTGGAATAGAAAGCAATCAATGTCGCTTTGTGCTGTGCACAACTTTTACCCAATGGCTCTTCCGTTCTAGGAGCATTTGTGAAGAAAATACATGAATCAAGTTTAACTATAGTGAGGCAGAGTTACAGAATGCAGTAGCAGTCAGTGCTTCAGTGAAAGACAATCGATCAAGCAAAGACATAAGTGCTTTGCTCAACGCCAAACCTTGCAGCTGTATGAAACTGTACACGCCTTGGCCTCTACACAAAATAAACTTCACACCCACACATGTAAGTGCTGTCTCTCTCATTTACACTTGTATATTTCAACATCTGCACCCAATTATATATCCAGGTGCTTTAGGACCATGATAATCATTATTCTCTGCAGATGGGTAAAAAGTGAGTGCATATTGTTTATTTGTGAGTGTGGGAAAGCAGAAATGCACCTGTTGTTAGACTAAGTCAGAGTTACACCCCCTGTCTGGTGTCCAGAAAGTGAAGATTATCTTAAAGCTGCATTGAGTAAGTTGTTTTAATGGAAAAACACACCTCATCCCATTCTGCCAACTCATGTTACCGTGTAAATGCACAGGAAGATATTGAGCCATAGGAGCACAACACAGAAACCGAAGGACTTATACTGACTTTTGTTCTTTTCTTTTTGTTTTTTAGTTTCTCTTGACATAAATCAACCCATGTCTGGCTGTTTTAGTAAACATGTACTTTTACTGACATCATGGTATATTTCTGTCCACACAATGTAAACAACAGTCTATAGCATTTGAGAATGCCAGTGTGCAAAGCTGTAAGAGTCTGAACATTTGAAATGTCAAAAAAGTTTATAACAGAAGATATAGCACTGAATAAATAACATTTTCAGAGCACAAAATTGCATCCTTCGGAAATATTTGAGGGTAGTCTTTTAGCTGCAATAGTCCAAACTACCCCACCCGTCTACAACACATTAAGAAAGACCAGTCTTCAAGGTTTCACTTTGGTTTTTGTTTTGGTAATATGTGGCCGGATTTAAGTATGAGTCCTGTTTGTTTCCCTAAATCACATATAGCAGCTTTTATGCATCTCATTCTTGCTCAGCTCAGATCACAACTGTATTATTTTTCCTAACTTTATGTTTATCCCACAGGACTGAGGGGCAATATATTTTCTTCCAGCAAGTAAATAAAGATGAGGTTATGTAATCAATCTTTTGGGGGTTTGAAATCATAATATTGAACACAACTGTCAGCCATGCCATTAGCATGATTCATTTCTGCCGTTTTACATTTACAATTTTCCTACAAGAACAACATTGATTCCCTGTGTGTGTAAGTGAGTGTGTATGTACTGTATGCGTGTGCATATTCATCCATTTGTTTGCCTTTGAGTGCAAGTGTGTTCCCGAGTGTATTGTGTATGTATGCGTCTGACACAATTTCCTTCCTATTTTCTTCCATAATTTGAATCAGAGAAAATGTATTAATTTTGCAGGGGTGAGAGGAGCCTACGCAGAGCCAGTAAATAAATCTCCCCTATTATTACCTACAATGCCCTGTCAGGTCCATACATCATCTCAGCACATCATAATTAATTGCACACTAAACTATTCTGTTCAATTAACCATAAGGGAATGGATGGAGAGGGAGAGAGGGAGAGGGAGAGGGATGGGATGGCAAAGGTTGTTCAAACCTTCATTTCAAAATAAAACACATAGTGATCAGAGAGTTATATAGCATATGGTTTGCATTGCTTAAACTTATATTTTCTCCTTGTTTATGTTGCTCTTCATCCGTGCAGATCAGCTCTACCTGTTTTGATATTTGATATCTTGTTGTGCTTATTTCCATTTTCCAGACATACTTGTATTGTATACAGACAGGAGACATGTTCAAATTCCACTTGCCCTTTAGTGCTGTTCTAATGGGAAATGTGCTTATGCAAGGCGATCTCACCCTAGAGGCTTCACATTTTCCACCAAGGCTCTGTCAGGTCAACAGTCTCATAAAAATAGTGGAATAACATTATGAAGATGGTAATAGTGAAGTGAGTTTGTTGCTAACACATTCTCCATGTTGCTCCAGGAGCTTCTGAAGCCAGATATACTTAAATGCAACACTTGGGTTGCATCAACTGTCCTCCTGCAGTGAAACACTAAGATGGTGAAATGTTTGCCATAGCTGGGGAATATGCATTGGGTGTCAGTTGATTTGGCCCCAGCTGCCAGTCTGTGAGGAGACAATGCCTTAAATGCAACAGAAATATGAGCACAGTGAGTCAAACAAATAGCATTTCCTGTCCCCCTTAGAAACAGACATATTTCTGGCTGTCAGGAGGCATGCTAAATGCATTGTTACACCTCCCACAGCGATGCAAATCTGATGCAGGGATATACTGTAGGTCAACCTGCTCCTCCTGACTCACCAGTCTGAAAGTTTTAGTTAAGATAGGGTTTACTTGGGAATACAGAGTTGTTATGAACACCGCAAATATGAAAAAGGGAATAGCAAATGTAGTAGGAAGGATGCAGTTATGGTAAAGCAAGGATTAGTTTAACATTACAGGCTACAACTGACCTGGTTTCAGTGACTTTTCGTTAATTAACTAACTGACCCCTCACTTAACTCCTCCAACGGCAGTGATTGTCCAATCATAGCATAGCCACAGTAACTAGGTAGACAGTTTAGAAAGGAAGTGGCACACTGAAGAGTCATTTCCTGTATCTATGTCATGTGGGTTTAGGTCCTGAGTCTATTGACTCCAATGGGAGAAGCGAATGTGAGCGCAGATTATGACCGAATCTTTTGCCCCATAGCCAGCGAAGTAAATATTGGACCCATTTTTCACAAGCAACGTATCTTCCAAACATTCTGACAGTAAAATTACATTTTTCAGACAAACAGATCATGAGAAAATTGACTCTGTTCAAGATATGTCTCTCGCTCAGGAGCAACACACTCCTGCAAGATCTGGCAACACAGCTATCTCTTCAGTTGGTGCTGAATTGATGTACAACAAAGTAACTCAGAACTTTCTGAAATGTCTCTGGCACAACACTGAATACATCCATCCCCATGATGTTTAACACTTCTTTACTGGGTGGGGAGAGGGTAGAGGGGAGACCAGGCCAATTTAGGACAAGTGTATATAATTGAGATTCCCTCAACACGTTACTGGCAGAGATTGTAATGTGTTGTTCAAAAGCACCCACTCAAAATACTATGCTGCGACCATCAGCATATCCAGTAAACAAGCCTACTTGGAGTTAATAGTTACAATAGTTGCACATCATTAACTAACTAGCTTGTGGGATTATTCATCCATTGTTTAGCCTTCTCTCTGGAAGTTTTTGCTAACTAGTAGCTCTGTCTACTCTTCATTTTGTGAAGGCAACAAATAACAACGTTAAGCTTGTGCCAAAGTCGCTTGTAGCTATTAAGTCCATATTTATTCATAAAGATCCCTAACCCTAAAAATTGTTAGAAACATTATTGGGATATGGTGTGTTTTCAACCAATTCATAGTCACAACTGGTTTAATTAGCCAGCTAGATATAGCCTATAACAAATAAGTTGCAGTCATTTTAGCCTTCAGTATCATTTACCATGTCAGTGGTCATCTCATTTCATCTAGTATGAGAGGTTTCTCAGATGAAATACCTTTTTATTTTGAAATTTAACTAATTCTAAGTGGTAAATATGCCACCTCCATAATCGTAAAGTGCATATGTGCTATGCAACAATGAAAAGCTTGACAGATGTAGTGGCAATAACTAATGGGTTTAGCAATCAGTCAATTTTGATAATACAAGCAATTGGCAATGACCCTATCTCTATTTGCCCTATGCTGTGTTATCAATCACAAATTCAATATGAGCTACAAGAACTGCTTTATTTTCTTTTATATAAGTCAGTCTCATTGATATCAGCTAACTTATTTTGTGTGGTAAGAAGAGTGCCCAGAAACATAAACTTTAAGTTCCAAAAATGTAATAACAGCTTCATTGCCATCTTCCACACACCCTCTCCTGAACAGTTGTTTTAGCATCCCATCACAAACACTTTCCACGAACAGATCTACCCACATTACAGCTGATACTTTAATAATGTGATTTGTAATAAAGAATGCACTGCAGTATATCATTCCACTGTCAACCTACCTTTTCACTTAGCAGGATAAATACCTGCTTCATGTAGACACCATTTCTGGTTTCAAGTATAAAAGCCCCAAAGGAAATTTCATATCTGATGTACCATTTGTCATTGCTGCATGTAAGTCAGAATTTATGGTACCTATTACCAGATCAGTAAATCCAATGTTCTGTAGCCGAAAGCTCTTTTGTTGCTTGATTTAGTCTATCTGAAAAATACACCCCACAATAAAGTATGAATATGTCGGTAGAGGCAATTTATTCACAAAAGAATCAAAATAAAATTACTGATGCAACCATGGGAGATAGTTAAATTATGTGTTGTACATATAATAACTCCTGCAAATAATACTATTTCACTGCCTAAATTAAGTTTGTGAAACACCATTACTGCTGGGAAAAGAAACACCATCACTGCTGGTTCAAAGTACTTATAATGAATTCCTGTATGAAGAGACAGGTCATCTGCAGATTTCAGGGGGAGGGGGTGCGTATAGAGTACAAGTAGCAAAATGCTCTAACACTAAAGCTCCTTCCTGCCCCATAGCAACAACAAATCTCAGATTTCCATATGAGTCCAGATTCAGCCCAAAGGACTGAATTATTTTAATTTTATCATAAATAAATTAAACTACATATAATGTTTCTTTCTCTTTCAAATGGAAATTATACTCACATATAAACTAGCAACTTTTCATTCGAATATTAATTTAAAAGCTATCTACTGTGACAAAGTATAGTTTATGCTCGTCAGTCTGTCTAAAAATCTCATCACTTGTTTGCCCTTGAGCTCTGTGGTATAGTACATATCCCTCTGTTTTGAAGCAAGCCACTTACAAGGGCTTTAAATAACTGACAATAAATTCAAGAAAACTACGTCTTGTCTGTATGTGTGTGTGTGTGTGTGTGTGTGTGTGCCTGTACAAATGATCAAATGAACCCTTGCTACAGTTGTGAGCTCAGAGGGCAGAGGGGTTGAGGGTTATGCAAATGCCTTGTGGAATAGTGGAATTCTCCTTCAGTACTGTTCCAGATAATATTCAGTCCAAAATATTCACCGCAAGCAGCTTGGAAATGAAATAATGACACTGAATTACTTATATGATATGATTAGACTCAAAAGGGTGAGGGGGGTCAGTGTATATGTCAAGGATGGTGTCTGCCGTGTCATCACAGATCTTGATTCCTCCATTCAAATTGATTCGTCTATTTAAATTCAATATGGGCTGCAGTCCCCATTTCCACAAGTCTAAAAAAAAAAAAAAACCTCAATCACATGTGACATGAGTGACATGTAATACTCCATTTGATGGTTACATAGAAAGCCAGGGGTGAAAATTCTCTCTCCCTTAAAGATACAGCACAAAGTCATTGTTTCCATGCATCAGCAGTGAGCAGTAGGAGAAAAACACCTGATTATTATGTGCACAAGATGATGGATCACACGTATATTCCGCTTATCTTGCCAACAGCAGTATGTACTGCGCATATCACTTACCAATGACAGAGATGCAACAGCTTACAGAAGTCAAATGGCAGTTTAACTTTGATCATACCACATTTCTGATTTACATTTGAATCACTCTTTGATTGCATCAGATGACTTTTTGACAAAAAAGGAAAAAATCCAAGGTCAGAATATATTTCGACTGAATTTGAAAGTTCTCCCTCTCTTAGCCTGCCATGCACTTCAATTTACCGTCTCATTATTCAAAGTGAAAATGAAAACTGGAGCCTGAAGCATTTGTATTTGAACAAAGAGAGAGAAGCAGATTATGAATGTTCAAAATGTAATTTCTATTACACATCCATTATTCTTCTATTAATCATAGATTCATTCTCTCTGTGCTCTTCAAGTAAAACACGCTTATACAGTATTCATGTGCATACAGGGGCAAAAGCGAAATTGGAAAGGCTATTTGAAATGTTTAATTTATGGAGGATACATACTTCTGCTGAAATTAATTGTGTTACAGAAACTAAAGTATATGTTTTAATCACAACTTATGAAATTGCTTCAATTTGACAAACATACTGTAAGTAATTATAGCAGCAAAAAAGCCTTTGTATAAGAATAATAAGCTTTTTCTCACAGTATTTTTGAATAGGGACCTGCATCTCTTTTTGTTCTCCCTGCCTTCTATAAAAAAAGCTAATATTCACAGACAGAGATGGGATTTAATGCATACTGATTACTCTAGAGACCCACTATTCAACTCAGGGAGAAAGCGTCAATTAAAGAGTTTTAAGCATCCATAAACTGCACCTTAAACAGCTGATCAACACTATGCAGGCCTACCTCCTGGATTTGAGCTAAGTTTTGTTTAAATGGAGCAAATTCATCTCTGGAGAAAAAACCTTGTAATCCCCTTTTAAATCTCCAAGCAGTTGAATAAGTATGCTATTCATACACAATGATTTGTTTTTTTACTCGCACACACACAGAGCATTGCAGCACCCCAGAACAGTGGCTCTGGAAAGACAAATCATACACAATCACTGCAGTGTTTGAGAAATATTATACTCATGCTGCTGAAATATGTCAGCTTGTGCATAAATACAGGGAGTACATGTTAAAAGAAATTTCGTCAACAGAACACCCTCTTGGGATATAGCGCTTTAGATTCATTTGGCTTATTTTTGTATGTATTCATAAGCACTGAGGCATAAATGCATGGAGATATTTTCATTTGTGTGCAATGAGGCTTGGACATTGACCTCGCTTTTAAAACACACCACAATGGATATACAATGAACAATAACATTTGGCTGAGGTTCAACACTAAAACCCACTAGTTTATTGATACTGGCACAAACAGATCTGCACAAACTCGCCTCATTATTGGCTGGTCATTAGTTTGATTAAGAGTGTAGTAACCCCTCAGGGTTAAACCTTGGCCTGCCACAAAAACAGACTTCTTCTGCATATGGTGAACTCTGTTGTGGTCTGACAAGTGAAGAACACAGAACCGCATTCAGCGAGGCTGCGAGCGCTGCACAACAATAACACAGCAGGACTATTTTGCGGTGTTCATTTTTGATCCAGACCAAATGAAGTGAAGGGGGGGAAAAAATGAAGCATTTGGTATCCAGCAGTAGAACGAGATGTTTAAGACATTTATTCACCTTGGGTTCAGAACCACAGTATCTAATTATAGCCATGGGAATCTAGTCAAGGCCATGGTATTTCAGGGCTGTAGAGAGACAACATTCTGCTATAACTATGCTCGCTCTACATGAATCATATTCCCTATGTGGTTTGGCAGCCATTAAAACAGAAAGAATGCCCTTTCTCAGTCAGAAGCCATGGGCTACCATACCTCTATTGTAGCAGAAAGGTTAACATTTTTTTCTTTTTGACAAGGTCTGAGTGATCAACACAGACAGCAACATACTAAAAGCACATACAATCAGGTAGACTAAAATAGGAAGGCCAGTTTTTTATTACAAGCTGATTTTTAAGCCAGTAGGTTTCATGCTTCCTGCATTTCAGGTGGAAATAATGTGATATAAGTAATCACAATATTAACATAGATAGGGCACCGAGCTCCTAACCCACTTGGCACCCTATGAAAGTGTTGCTTATGCATATATCAGCTCCATCAAAGAGGAGGGGGTGATGGGGGATGGTGTCTTTGTGAGAGAGAGAGGGGGTGGGGGGTGGGGGGGGCTGCTCTCTGAAGCACACAACCTCATTATTCAGTCTATAGAACAGCACATCCACTTCATTGTTCTTCAAATCAACCCAAACTCACTGGGCTCATCCGAAGCCCTCAGAATAGAACAGAGCTGCTTTATGTTTTAAAGGAAGCTGCAGATGAGATCTCCAGAATGATCAGTCAAGAGTGCTGTTATTGCCTTTTTTTTTTAATGCTCTTCATTGTCAAGTACGATGATATGATTTCTCCTCAGAACACCGTTTGTCATTAGCAATTCAAAATGGTACAAGGGTGACATAAACATGAGGGAGAGATGTCTCACTGAGATGTTTTGAGCAGTGTGATCTTCCCCAAGGCAGAGCTGAGAGGTTGCTTGGAAACGACTTGTGATAGTGAAAGATACATTGGGAGTAGTGTCCGGAAGGCCCAACATGGTAAATCATTCCCAGAATTGTAAAATGATTTCATCACAGGGGGAACTGTTAGCGGTGGTCCGCTGCGTTGCAGTGTGCCTGCTTGGCAAGCGCTCTGCCGAGGAGTGTGCAGGACAAATAATGGCAACACAAAACGGCTTGCTCGTGTTGGTCCTCCCACTGGTGTTTCATGTAAATATGCTCTAACTATTCTCCAGCAGCCACATCAATCATGGCGGATATGACAAGGCCCCTTTGTTCCAAACAAAGAGTGTAAACACAGCTGGAGCATGCTGGAGGAACCTTTGCCTCGCCTATCTTGCCACTACACCTGTCGGACACACTGCATCAAAACCTCATTTAGAGCTCTGATTATACTAATGACATCAATGTCTTTTCCCACTCTGCCCATTATCAGTTAAATCCACCCTCCCCTAATTAAAGACACACAGTCAACACATGGTCAAGCATGAAAAGGATCCTCCTTCCCCCTACACACAGGGGAATCCATCGCTCTGCAATTTATCATTCTGTTTATTTTGTCATTATTTATTTAACAAACATTTCCCTCAAGTGTCTTTTAAAATTACTTTACATTAATGTACAATGGTATTAGGACTGCATATTTTATGTTGCTGAATTGAGCCACAAATTAGATATTGATATATAAGACCTGCATAAATTATGCAGACACAGAATTACAAAAACTGTGGTTATAGGCACCATTAAAATGGTTTACTGTCAAATATTTTTGTTTCGCCTTGCTGCCACATTTACATGGCTCAGTATTTCTGGCATTTGGCTAATGACACTGAAGGACAGTGGAACTACTGGAGAGTAGCAATAGAGTGGATGTCCTTTTTCTTTTTGAAAATAAACTCTGTGAATGATGGGGTTTTCAAAACTGTACAACTTTAACTGCAGCCTGTGCAGCATCCAGACTGTGCAATTGATTTAAGATTATATTGAATACCACATTCATGTTATGAACTACTGGGGCAGAGAACAGAGAATCAAATTATCAGTCCTGTGACTCACTGTCATGGTCTCATCTACAGCCATTGTAGTCTACTATTAAATATTAAAAAATCAGGATCATACATTTAGGTACCGCCAAAATAAAAAAGTTTTTTATCCATTCACTTAGGCAGAAGACTTTTTTTCAAAAAAGGTTTTTAATGTTAAGACTAGGGTCTACAGCAGGGGTCTCCAAACTACGGCCCGCGGGCCACAAACAATTGGAGTGGCCCACTTAACAATCCCAAACAATCCCTCTAAAGATGGCCTATTTTTCAAAATAGCATTTTCCTATTATAAAATATCCACACTTAATGATTAAGCTTGGCATTCTAATTAAAATCTACCTTATTTACGAACTATTTACAGTACTAGCTAATTTTCATCCCCTCACACAATGGTATATTCCGACGTGACTTTGCTCGTGATCAACTTCCGCGCAGTCTGCCACCAACTCGGTGGGTCAGGGACAGCCGCACGGTGTGGGAGGATCCCCTCGTGGGACCTCTCCCCAGCGCTGGCTGGCCTCTGCTGGGCGCATTTCTTCTCTGGGTCGACTTGGAAAGGCTTGGGGGCGAAGGTGGCTCACAGCTCCAGCCGCGAGCTTTACAGCGCCCTCCTGCCCGGACCTCGCCGCTTCCCAGGTGCCATGGGCTTAGTGCTCGCTGCGCCCTCTCCGCGACTGTCGAATCGCAACTTATCGCAACTTTCACTTCCTCCTGCAACAAAATCGCAACAAAAATGTAAAAAGCACTACAACTTTCAACGCACTTTTTTTAAAAACCTCATGCAACATCAGGCCGGAACTATTTCAAAAAAGGCCCACGAAATCCTGGTGGGACTGATATTAATTCCAGTTATAGACTGACGCCAGCCCCCCATCACAGAAAGGCAAGTTGATGGGCCCGCACCGAAAAAAGTTTGGGGACCCCTGGTCTACAGCCTGGATCTTCAACAGGGGGACCCCTAGGGGTTCTCAGAGTTACTGCAGGTGGGTCATCAAAATTATACTGTAATATAATCTAAAAATACACATAAAAGGAATCTTGTGCAATCATGTGAGCTAGCACTATACCCTCCTAGTCTATAGCCAAGCTTGTTGCTATGTGTTGCTATATGCTCCGAATCAAATGCTAAAGTTAGGATTAGATCACACTTACAATGACAATGCTAGCGTGATAATGTTTAGCAGGTGTAATGTACAGTTTAGGTTAATGGCAGCACCATTCATTTTGCACATTTGGTCATAAAGCAAAGTATAGGACACGTTTGAATTTTGACCTGATGATGGTGCTAGATGAGATGACATTCTGTGCACCATGAATGTCCATAAAACGTTTAAGTCCTTCAAAAAGACACACATTGCCATCTCTATTAAGCCATGCTAGTCGTGTGGCTCTCAAGTGTCTAAAAAAGCCTTTTAAACTAACAATAAAATGTGTTCATGAGCTACAACACTCACAACTACACATTATATTTAATTTTAGATGCCTACGCACCCATCCTTACCCATTGCATCATGACCTGTCATCAGAGACCCATTTGTGTAACGTTACTTTACCCTGATGAAAAACAGCTGATCAACAGCAACACAAGAAGCACACTGTCAGTTGCTGCAAATATGCTGCACTTCTTTTGTTTCTCAAACCAATCAGGCTCTAAATTTAGTTTAGGAAAACTGTATATTCGACTAAATATCCAGCAAGTGGAATGGAAAAAGTGATTGACAAGCAGAGTTTCCACTTACAAGAGTTTAATAGCATTTAGTGCCAGCCAATCAGCACTGCCAAAATAAAGGTACTGTGAAGTAAATTGTTGTAAGCCTGAGTTACATGACCCAGCTGACCTTGTAGGGATAATGCATTGTTGCTGATATGGAGAGTATGAGAGTGAGAGAAAATTCAATTTTGATTCAGCAGAGAAGCTTCAAGTGTTTTTGGTCTAATGGAACAGGAGAGTTGTTGAATACAGAGGTCACCCTGGACTGGATTTTTTCCTTCTTCTTCTTCTTCTTCTTCTGTTGGCTGCGATCATGATCTCTCTGATGGGATTTCTTTTCTGTATTTTCAAACTACTAGTACAGTCTCATTTTCTCAGGTCACATCTTTATTTAGTTTTGTTAAAAATATATACATAGTTCTACTACCCTCTTAGTTTAGCGTGTTAGAAGTAAACACAAAGTGAGGCTGAGGTCATTCGTTTTCAGATATTTTAGTCAGAAAGAAAAGCATTGATCTGATGATGGTGCCAGATGAAAAGATATCGCCATTATTAATTATTAATTAATAATTAATCTGCTGGGAAATATTTGTACCTAATTACATCCAGTAGTTGTTGGTAGTTGGACTGATAATTATTGTTACATTTATCGTTATGGTTATAAAATTGCTACAGTTGTTAATCTATCATAATTACAAAGCAACGTTAAATCACATGCATTTATGTTGATAGCTCTAAATTGAATATGCACCTAATATTTCTAGCAATGAGTTTTCTTGAGGCTTCAAATTTTGTATAAAAAGAAAACCAGCAGAGAACACCACAGCTGTGATTCTGAAAAAAAAAAGGTGTGAAAAGTGAGGGCAAGATTGAAACTGATTGCAGTTCGAATCATAACTGAGCAATACCTATCAATATTCAGCCAAGGTCTCAGCAAACCACTTGCCATTTCCACCTTGTAAGAATAAAAAAAAAAAAAAAAAGTCACTGCTGTGCTGCCTCCATGTCCTCATTCTCTTCCATTTTACCTTAAGGCCTCTGGACTTACCTCAACAAGACCTCATCAAACTCTGCAGCCCTGTTTACAAATTCTGTTAGGAGACAGAAAGAAAAATCCAATTCTCCACAGACGAGTGGTACACTTTCTTTTTTCTTTTTTCATATATTATTTGAGACATGGCAGTAACAAAACATACCAAGAGAGTCGGATAGAGCAAAACTCGCAGAAATGTATACCTGGCCATGTTTTCTGAATTATTTACCAGCAGTCCCTTTGAAGGAGGCTGAAAGTGTACTCTATGTCCATTCACATGACAGCTGTAAAGCAATACTCCAAGTTTGGTTTTCACAGCTCTTCTTTAATGCTCTGCTGGTTTGCCCTTTAATTTCACCTCTAGTGTGAGTCCGCCTCGGTACCCATAAGAAATACAACTTGACCTGTGACAACTTTGTCAGAAGAACCAATGACATTTTTTCAGAGGCAAAGTTTGTAGACAAAGGGTGGATTTATTCAAGCTGAAATGTTTATGTAGTTTGTCTCAGATATTCCTCACTGCGCTGGCAGGAAGACGATGCCACATGTGTTTTGTTCTCAGGATTATAGGCTACAATTATAAAAAGTTATGTCTGTATTTTCTGCAAAAAAAACTGAATGCAGAATTGTCTCTGCAATAAAAGTGTCACTGCTGAAGTATTTCATGAAATAAGACTAAATGTGTAAATTAAAGGTTAGGTTAAAGGTTAAAGGCTCCTGTTCTTTCTGTCATTCCCCTCCAGTCACTCTACTTTTTCCTCCTGTCTTTTTATGTTTATGAAGCTATAAAGCCTATTTTTTGGCTTATGTTAAAACTTACACAGTCATGTTTTTGCTTCAATTCACACAGCCCAAGCTGAATTCATGTCCACTCGAGCCTTTTTTATTTATTTTGTATGTATATGTGCTGCCTCTAGAAATCGCCTCACATTCTGGCTGAACACTCAGTCGAAGTATACAGCCATGCCAGAAGTTCTATGAGGCTGTCCTTAAGCACAGTGGAGCTTTCAGCTAAATGCAAATGTCAGCATGTTGACTAACATGACCATGTTTAGCAAGAATAACGTTAACCATATTTGCAGAACAGAAGTTTTGATCTGATGATGGCGCTAGATGAGATTGGTAGAACTGTAAGTTATTACAGTTCATCCTCAGGGGAAAATGATTTATGGTAATCCATCCAAAAGTTTTTGAGACAGTTCAGTAAAAAACATAAATGTGAACCTTAATATGGCACTAAAGGAAAAGTCAGGTGATCACCGACATCAATAGGCTTCGTCTTCTGGGCAAACTTTCATGATAATCTATCCAATAGTTGAATTTTTTAGATGGTGGTTCAACTGACAGATATTTAGACCATTCTACATAGTAGTCCCTAGAGCCACATTGCTAGCATGGGTAGAGAGGAAACCTCAATCAGTCATACTGTGTGTAGGACTGTGGAGGATTTTTTCCAAAGAAATGACACGTTTGAGTTCACTAATAAGTTAACCATTGCATGTACTCTATATGGTAACCTCCATGATGCAGTGTGATACCATACACATGGATTCCCCGCTTCATTTACCATGAGCCTGGAGTAAGTTACAACACCTATGGGGGGAATGTTATATCAAAGTAACATCGCCCCACTGTGTAAAAACAGAATCTTACAAGCTTTGAATCAAACATCCTGCATACATACCTTTTTTTATTATTACCATCTCAGAGGCTCGGCACCGGCAAATAAACTGCAGACACACCATTGGCATGTCTACCTGTCCACACTGTAATGAAGTGCAACCTTGCAACCTCTATATAAAATGCATTCTGTGTCCCTTTATTGCCTGGAGGGAGTTGAAAGCATCCTGGTGTTCTGCTTTAAGAATGAGACTTGTTTTCTGATGGGGGGCTGCAAAGCTGTTGGGAGCTATCCTTAACCCCAACTGACAGAGACAGGATAGAAAGGGTGGGGTTCAGCCGAGGAGACGTGAGATCTGCAAGCAATTTTCATCAACCTGTACTGTTTAAACAGAACTTGTGTGTCCACTCAGTCAAATAAACAATGTGAAAGCAATAGAGGGGAGCTGCAGTCCTTTGATAGATCCCATAGTGGCATATGGTGGAATGTCATTTGGTCTGAATGAATGCAGCATATTTGAATACAAAACCAAGCCATAAACCAATCGAGTATTCCACATATGGTCATTTGAAATACAGCTTGAAAAAAAAACAGAGAACGGTTAATGTTTTAGCAGGATTGATTCTTATTCTAATCAGACTCAATTGTGCAATCCTTAAACTTGGTTATTTCCTCTAATTCCAGAGGAATGAAGAAGCTTTTTTTTAAGTAACGTGATGGAATTCAGCAACATAAGGCCTGCTTTGGGATACCAAAATTATTCAAATGAGTACTACAGCCTGCTTGCACTGATAACATATGGTGCTTCAGAAAAGCACTGCCATATGGACCCATATGGTCATCATTCCAGACATAATGACAACACAACCAAATTTAGGGTCATTTCTGAGTGTATTTGCTTCTGAAGGAGAGACAGGCTCTAAATTTGGCTCTGTGTCACACAGTCTAGCCAATCTGTGAATTCTGGCAACAAATGTAAAGAAGATTGACTCAGGCTGATCAAAGCAACAGAACAATGACAAGCGTGAGCCACAGAGGGGAGCAGTGTCATACAGTAGGGACGCTTGGCATGCTCCAAGTAAGGCAAATAAACAACACAAGCATTCATCAAAATACTTTGCATACACAATCAAGTACAAAATAGTAATAGGGATTGGTACCAAAATTCAATCAACTCCTGGACCTAAACATGACCAAATAAATACAGCCTTGATTGCCCATCATCTAGAAGTTGGAACCAATTGGACCCTGGCAGAGTCAAGTGCGCAATTCTCGCTCTCAAGCTATGTAATTGTGGGCCGCTCAAATCACCTTTCCACGAATGAGCAGTTCTTGGTAAGATGGAGAAAATAACACAATTTATAACCTGTCCAGTAATCACTGCTTTGCATATAGAGGAGGGATGGGCTGCATAAGCCTTTGGTTATGATGCTGGGACTTAATGACTGTAAACCAGTGCTGGACAGACGAAAAACCTCTGGGTTTTGACATGGTTGTCAAAAACTTTCTCAAGTGTCACATTTAAAATAAATATATGTGCGCTCATTGCAATGTGAGCACAGGAGGATGAAGATACACTCATTTACTTGTCAGTATTTTCTCTCCTTGCCTGTTTCCCTCTCTCTCACTCTTCTCTCTTCATTCTATGATGTTGGCAGCGCTTCGGGCTTGAAACTCAATTCCTCAGCCATTGAATAGACAGCAAATGCACAGAGCTAACTCAATTGAGAAGACAGTGCAGCGGAGGCTCTTGAATAGATTGAGGCCTCGACTTTAATACAGCATCACTCATGTTGCGCACACACACACACAACACAATGCTATTCCATTTCATTCAAAGCACTTAAAAACAGCAAACCACAATCATTATAGTTTAACAAATAAATGGTGCAAATACATTTAACTGGCTAAGTTACTGATGACCTACTGATGTGTACAAAAAGCTGTGCAATCAGGGAGTTTTCTATTAAGCCCACACATTGTACTATGATTGGAGATTTTTTTTTTAAAAATTAACCAATTTTGTTCTGCAGAAAAAGTCGAATGAATAGCAAAACCCAACTGCATAATTACACATTTCATTATGCATTCTGCTGACAGGATGACATTTGTAAAGAATTTATAATGAATATTTTGACATGTGTAGAGACACTGTTTGTCCCAAGGCAATATCTTTCATGTATTTGAGACACAGTGGATCTAAGGCCAATTTTCTATTAAAAGTATCACTCTCCTACATGAAACAGTCTCCTCTACTTAGTATTTACACTGTATGATATATCATATTATAATTCAGTTTGACACACAATAGATACCAGACAGAAGTAAACACGATCTGCAAACTGATCATAGAATTCAGCCAGCAACTTGGCAAAAGCATCAAATTATTAAACTCAATGACTCCAGACCATTACAATGCTGAGATCTACTAACTTATTTGTTAGTATTTTTCTTATAGGCTATAGCCAAATGCTAATTAGCAGGTGAGCTACTTAAATTCTTGCTTGATTGGCTAGTGCAACTTTCTGGATAAACAGAAGTGGCTAATTAGGATGCACTTGTTTGCTTAATTTGCACAGGCCAGTTGATTTCCTCTTTGATTCAGCTGGACAGCTGGATGCCAAATGGGAACCAGCACTGTAAGACCAGTTCAGGTTCTGTGATCGCAGATGTGTACAAGAGTCACATTCCATGTTGTTTTCTCCGTAACAATGACTATTAAGTCAAAGTGTTGATTTTTAGCCTTAAGGGTGCAATATCGTTGTGGCCCCATTGTGTCACAGTATGCAGTGCCATTCTCAAGTAGAAAT
Organism: Larimichthys crocea; assembly: GCF_000972845.2. NCBI lineage: Eukaryota > Metazoa > Chordata > Actinopteri > Sciaenidae > Larimichthys > Larimichthys crocea. The sequence continues at coordinate 22,280,455 of NC_040018.1, read as the reverse complement.
GCTGCACATGACAGTTAGCGTATTTGTAATGCAATATCACCTCTACACATCCATTATCTGCTGTCCTTTCACCAGTTGAGTTAATTGAGTCCCTGTACACAGGTAAAACAGCGCCCCTTAAGTTGCAACTGCTGCAGTCAATGCTTTTGGTGAGGAAGAATCTAGAAGGGAGCCAAGTGAAGTTTGCATTAAAAAAACAAGTGCTACGCTAACAACAAGGTAAGCTGCTGCAGCATCACAAACAATGTATTACAGAAAGTGAGCCAGCTAGTTTACCTGCAACTGCAAGCTAACATGCATGCTCCTCTGCTGCTTCATGACAGGCTAGCTGAGACTTGGAGCTCTGGTGAAAACGAGGATTCAAGAGATGGAAAGGAACCACTTCGCCCTCAAGTACTGTGAGTGAAACACACCCTCTGTCTTTATGTCTGTGGTCTCCTTATTTGCTGCTAGCTGTGGCTTTACTTATGGCTAAATGGTGCGCCATGGCTGTATTTACTGTCTGCTCAGTTTCTGCTGATATGGATGTTTTAACACTTAAATTTACAATATTTTCATTGTTTATCTGCACACTGAAGCTCTTACTGTGACCCGAGATTGGGCCTGAGCCTGGACATTGAATTGCATTGCATTTGTCGTCAAATTATCATGTGTGTGTATATATATACCACATTGTAGTTTTTATATTATAAGCATATTGCAAAGAGAATGATGTTTATATCAATGAGAGACATATGTTAGTCACATATTTTTGATATGTTCACTGTTTACAAAAATGTCCCTGTGTTTTGTTTTGTTTTTTACTTAGAAACAGCACAGGTGTTACTAATAACGTTAACGATGGCTCTGTTCTTTTAAAGTGTCCCAGTAAGCAAGTGTGACAGTGAACTAACATGTACAATACTTGCACCATGAAACCAAAGAGGATAAATGTTCAGTTCAGCCAACATTCATTTTTACTATTTACACCTGTGCTGTCTGAAAATATATATATATATATTCACATACATTTTTAAAAGAAACAAAGAAAAAAAAAAGGTTTCAGAATATTGGTATTGGCCCCAACATCCAATTTCCAATGGTGTCCGCGCCATCTGTATTGCAGAGACATCTACTAAAGTTAGCATGCTAAACAGCTTGCTCCGGCCCGTCCTCTCTCCTTAGACCACTTTGCACCTTAAGAGGCTGTCAGTCCAATATGAGAGGATGAAGTAGTAGCCCTCCCCAGGGGGCAAGAGGCAACATTCGTTGGCAAAGAAAGAAGTAGATAGAAATAGAAGAGTTAATACTGGCGTTGCTTTGCACTGCTAGAGGCAGCTCTTTGTGGGTAAAAGGATGAACTCACAATACTTCCTTTCGTAAATAAAGATCTGTTAATGCTAAAGCTGGCTATTTAGCAATATCTGATAAAGGTAACTAATTGTATAACATTAATGACAGTGTTAATATGTTTTCTAATATAGTAAGACCTATGAGAGAGACTGTGCATTTCTCGTTTTATTATGATAGATTTGGACACTTGAAGTTTCTGATAAACTGTGCTTCCACCAGTTTGCAGTATGAATTTGACCTCCACTTCTTTTAAATATAATTTTCAGAAATACAGAAAGATCTTTTTTTTAAAAAAGGAATCTTTCTTTCAAACCTCTACAGTATTTGTTTTATTTTTTAATGATAAATGCTGTTCAAAACTTTCATTTATAATGAATCACTGTGTTCTTTTTACATACAGATTTGCTTGTGTTTATTGTTTACCACCTAGACTAAAAACATTTCAGGATTCATTAGTTTTCAACTTGGGAGTGGAAAGAAGCCCTAATGTTAGATTACTTTTGGTTCAAATAGAATTTATAAGTTGGTGCCTGTGACAGTGAAAAATCATAAGGGGCAGAAAATATAAGATGACAGGCCATAACTTTAACATTGCTTTTTGCTGTTGGAGCTTGTTACTCTCTCAAAGCGTGGGCTGAGGAGCACAGGCAACATATCAAACTTAATTACCTTTCAGGTTGCCTCATCAAGTCAGAGCTTCAATGAAGACAGATTGTTCCTGTTCCCGCAGAACCTTTAAAGCCACAAACACCACATGGCTCTTTCTCTAATCTTAGCATCCCTTTTGAATTATTCCCCTATAGCTATCATGAACCCTTAACAGGAAAATGTGCTTTATTGAATAGCATTTCATCTATGCGCCCCATTTCTCATCTTAATATACAGATGAGACCTCTAAGTCTTGAGGTAACGCAGCAACACAAGGTTGCAATTTGGATTTCATCTAAAGAATAACAACATGTTTACCATGTGCTTCCATGGTAATCTTTCAGTTTTATGTTGTAAGTGCCAGTTGCTTTCCTATTTTATTGGGTATTACTTTTGTTTTATGGAGCAATTTTCACATCCTGCCCTTGATGATAGTGGCCTCAGTCTGTGTTAGCACCAGCCGAGCAGGCCTACTGATGAACACACCGCACGAAGGGGTGATTATAGAGTGCTAAACTAATGATTGCCGATGAGAAGCTGTTCTCACCACAGAGGGAATTCATTTCTCTGTCACTAGGAGTTAATGGCTCCTTTTAAGGAGATGAAATCTGGTCACCAGGGAAAGCCATCCTGGAAGACAGCAGGTAGCTTATTCCATTTGTCTAAAGCCCCTTTTCTGTAATACCAGTCCATACAGGCAGAGTACACTTTAAGCTATAGAATATGATGTACACGTTGACGTACACACAATTCTAATATTAGATCTATCATCAGTACCAGACTGTATACAGGAATTTATTGAACATGTCAGGTTAAAGTGGTAGACTGAAGGGACTATTAGGCATGTCATCTGTGAGTGATCATTGCAGAATCTCTGCTCATGATTCTGCCGCTGTAGATGTTTGCTGCCATGTCTAAAGGTTGTGCAAGAGGCCAAACAGATGGGGGATGGAGTGACATGGAGCAATCTTTACAAAGCACTCAGTGATGGACCCAGTTCGCTGCCCATGCATCAGGAGGTCCTTAACCTCCTGTTTGTAGCTTTTCATTTTTAATGTAGCACTAAAATATGAACTGTGATCTGCCGCTGCCAATTTTAGGCATCTAAACGGCAATGGTTGAGCACATTTGCTGTATACTGTTCTGAGTAAACATTTATGAATGATTTAAGAGTGCAGTGTGACTCGGTAAAGCATTGCAGCTGCATTGAGGAGCTCCCAGCTGTCACACCTGAACCACTATTCACCACAATGAGCTCAATATAAACATACCACTTCAGTAAGTTCTGAGAGCCTTGTGTAGACCGCTTGCTTCTCATCCTGTTGGAGCTGAACGAAGAGTTTTGTTATCCCCAAATACACCTGTATTAGTTTTGCAACTGTGTAATATATCAACTGCTAAAAATACATTGTGATACTGTGAACATGTTTCACTATAACTGTGAAGTCATCTTAGGTGGTGATGGCTGAGAGCAAGTTGATAATTATGGTCATGCATTCATGACAGAGATCTCACTTTTTCTACATTTAGCGTAATGACTGATGCACTTTAGCTGTATGCCCATGAGGATATGTTTCAAAAAAGGTTCTGCTCTTGTTTTAACTGCTTGAAGGCATGTGGAAAGAGGTCTGGTAACTGGCTGATTGGAGACAGTAGAGTTCAGTTTCACACTTTACTGATTTGATCTGACTGAACAACATGAGAAAATAATTGCTGAAGGAAAGGAAAATCATGAAAGGGTACCAGTAGGATTCATATCTTCCTCCTGAAAAGTACCACAGGTAGTAAAAAACACTTTTAAGTAGCCATGAACCTTGAGCCATCATACCTAAAATGTTTCATGTATTTAACCTGTAATAATTACTGTGGAGAGAATGTTCTTTCATTTGGAGTAGGGCTAACTTATTAATAAATAAATACTCATTTGGCTCAAGTACTGTAGCTGTAGCTTTACTGAAGAGCTAACCAGTTTATAACCTACACACATTTCCAGCTGAAATTGTCCATGCTGTTTGTAAAATATATATTTAATAACCATTTTGACTAATAAATATTGCTATAACATAACTATTAAGCCTCTGGGCTCAGATATGTCACATAAATTATAGATACTAGCCTATACCAATAACAAGGCCGCATCCCATCTAGGCTTTCTATAACTCTATACCTCAAACAGGCTATTCCTACTTCTCATTCATTCAAACATTAGGTTTGTGCACAAACACAGATATTACTGACGTTAACAGATAAATTTAGTAGCTTTGCATTGCACCCCTAATGAGAATTCACAAGTTTGAAAAGAGATGTAGAACACAAAATGTTAAAATTGCAGATGTAGGATAAATTATGTGACATTGCCTGAATTATTTGTTAAAAACATGTGCAACTAAATCAAAAAATTCTGTTCATCTGCTACACTCTGTTCACAGGTTTGATGCCAAGAATGTGCTTTTACACATACTTGTGATCTGCTGTCATCATGTTCATCTGACTGACAGATGGTTGGTGCACCTCACACAGCTCTCTTTACACTTACTGACAGCGCCAGACATGAAATAAAAATATATTATGGAATCAAGTATACTGTACGTGAAGAAGGCACACTACTTTGTTTGGATCCAAATGTTGCCATCATCATACTGTTGCAGATCTGTCATACTTAAATAATTACAGCCCCAACAATTCTCCATTTGTTAGACAGGATGACACTTCATCATCGTCACTTTGTCATGTTCAACCTCCATGTTCATCGAGACCACAGATAGGTTGTTTGTCAAATACTGAATGCTTTGATAAATGACTGTCCTGAACATCTCCTGGAAGTCAGAGAGATGTAGGACTATAGTTCTGTTTTTAAAACAGGCGGTTTGGACTTGCAGTTAGTACTAGAATGATTAGAGTTTACATATGGTGTATGCACACCATCTATTTTATATGACTATGTTTATACCCAGAAGTACCTGGAAACAACAGCTGCTATATCACTCTGTGAAGGACAAGAAAATGTGAGGGATGGTATCAATACCTGCCATATGTCACTTCTCTGTGTAAATAAATGGAAACCAGTTGACTACCGCAGCTCCAACAGCTTTAAGGAATTACAGCTTTTTATAAAGTTCACTGACAACCAGACAGCTGCTTTGCCTGATTCATTTCGTTGATCAGAAATCTAGTTATAATGCAGTGTGATGGGATCGTACAGTAAAAGTGACATTGATGTACAGGCAGGTTCCTTATTAAAGATACTACTTGCTGCCATGATGATACAACCATCTAGATTGTGCTTTCCAAGACATCTGGGTGTAGTGTGCAGAGAAAATAAACTACATGCAGCAACATGAATCACCACTGTCGCTCTGTCGGCTAGCAAGAATTAAACAAAAAAGGAAAGTTTACAGATATAAAGAGGAAAAAAAAAATAAGCCAAAAAAGTAAACAAATGTGTTTCTGTGGCGTGACAATGTTGAAGTGGACCTCTAATCTGAACAGAAACACTTTCAAAACATGACATGCTTTCAAAATGTTCGAATTAAATGGAAGGAATTCAAACAGCTTGCGACAACAGCCCAGAATGCCTTTACACAACCTCAGCAGAGAAAATACAATGAACTATTGTGGTAGAACTCATTACAATATTCCCATATCTCCCCTAAGAGTTTATATAGAAACTATGTCGCAAGCCTGATATTAGTACTCTAAAGGGCAGTAATTGTGGTATATGAGTGTAATATTTTGATAAAAAGTGTTTCAATACAACTGTATTTCATCACTGTTTGTTTTTATTGCTACCTCCAGAAATACTGCTGTTGCTTTGCCACTTATGGGATGGACCTTTCCACAGTTTGGCTCACAGCTCACACTCATATTTCCTTTTTATTACAAGCACAGCTTATGACCTCGGCTCTGATTTGCGCTTCAGGGGGTCTTTAAAGAAACCTCAGTAAGCATTACTCTGTTTCAGACAGCCTGTGTCCATCTGTGTTAATATGGCAGAGATAATATTTTCATGGTAAAGGGGTATCTTACAGTACTTTTCAAAGCAAGAGGGCAGTGTGAAATGATCTCTTAATTACATTAGTTTTTTTCTGTTCACAGTGGAGCAGAGCAATACTGACAATTAAAATAACATCATGGAACAAAATTATGCATTTGTTTTATCGTGTTTTTCTCATCTTGTTCTCATTTTATTTTGGCAACATCATTATTTCTCATTGGCCATTAACTTGTATTTGTACAATCAACAGATAATAGAGACAGAATAAATAAAGTGTGAATAGAAATGCTGGCTTTGGTTACTGCACAGCATTTTCAGCAGTACACAGATGAGTTGCATGCACTTTGAGTTAGGTTTCTCTTTTATTTACTTCATTTGTAATGCGTTTCATACATTTCTTGACTGTCTGCAAGTTTCTGAGGTGAATTAGTTTCAGACTGAATTTCTTGTGGACTCATTTATTATTTTTCAATAGTTTGGTTCAGATTGTGCATGTTTAAGCCAGGTTGGCCACTGATGATAAATGAGTTAATCAGCTCTTAGGCCCTGATACATACAAGCTGTTGTGGATGAGGGAAAATCATTTTTTGTTTATTCTGCCTTGTTGTTGTTATTGTTATTGGAATACAACCGTTTTTCTGTGCAGTTGCACATTTGGAGAGATTTATGAGAGAGAGATTTAAGTTGACTCAGAATCAAATGATTCAGTTCAATTCTGTTCACCGGGTCCAAGCAGGCAGGACAGTACAAAACCTTAGATCGTTAATAGTGTCTCTCCATGTTTGCTCTGTCTTGCTTGTATGGTTTTATAGTCTCATGCTCACTTTCTCAGTCTGTGTTTATTCTTACTTTTTATCATTAAACTCGGTAGTACGAGGTGTTCTTAAATGTTGTCAGTAACATCAAACTGAATTTAGGGAGAAGGCGTCATTAAACCAGGTCACTTGACAAAGCTTTACACATCGATCACAGGTGCGGGTTTATTTCCTCCCAATACTGATTAAGATACCTTAACTCTGGTTATCTAAAGATTAAAGCATCAAGTACTGATCTCTATAGCAATGCTGTTTTTTCCACAAATTTACAATCTGTTAACCTCACTGCGTGGAACTCACTGGGATTATTTTTATTGGAAATGTCTGTCAGGCTCCAGCCAATCCGTCAATATCTTTATGAACTGCTTTGTGTACCTCAGCCTGCTGTTGCAATGCTGCAATCCTTTAGGACAGTCTTTCTTTACAGTGTGAACATTTCACAGCAAACACAATTTCAGCGTGGTGGACCGACATCCGAAAAAATACAAGATTGTCACAGCTCTAACACTAACAAAATTAGTTTTAGCGAATAATAATCTTTGTCATTTTTAGCTAGTGCTAAACCAGCTGAGCCAGTTGCTTTCACTGGTTAAAATGACAAATGTCATGAGCAGCAGGTCGTGTCAACTGTTGCTAATTAACGTTGACTCTGTGAGTAACTTGATGGCTTTCTAAAATTAAACGTGTCTCTCTGCTAGCTGGTGTCTGGTGAATAGTTTGGGTATTTTTAAGTGGGGTTGTATGTGGTACTTATCTATCATCAGAGCATTAAGTTAAATCAGAGTCACAGCGGAACAGACAACGCGCTCACTGTGTTTAAAATCTTTAGAAATGGGAAGTTTGATTTCAATCTGATCTTGCAACTTTCTGAGCCAAACAGCTGATCTTCAGCGTAATACAGTGCATGGTGCAGTTCTGTTGTTGTACAATTGAATTGTACTCGATATGCCATTAGGTGTAGAAAGACTTCTATAATGGCCTCCTCTGAGTTCATGGTCAAACATGCATTTGATGGTAGGCCTAAATGTTTGATAATCTGATCAGGTGCTTTCTATATGAACCCTTTGTAGTCCTAATCTATAATTCATACCTCCAGTACTGTGGTATATGTTCTGAGAAGACTGTCCAACCTCATTAAAGTGAATAGCACCTCTCCTCTCAAATCATGAAGAGGCAACTGATGCTCAGATCCCAAAACAGAGGAACAAGATATGATGCATTATTTAAGAGTATTGATCGCTTTTATCAAATCGATGAGATGGCAGGAAAAAATAGCTGCTCGTATGAAAGTCACGCTTGGCTCACAGCTCTTTCTGTTTGAAGTGTTTCAGCCTTTCAAGAGAACATACGCAGATCAAAGAAGAACCAGAGCTGCTAAGATGGAGGGGGAGGTATGTATGAGGAATTCCTCCAAAAGGGAATGGCCGCAGTTGTAACTGAGACTGTGTGAAACCACTCTAAACCCAAGCATGATGGTTCCCAGTCACTACAGATTCAGTACACTGATTCCCCCTCAATAGATGAGATAGTCTTTGTGTATCGAACTCTATTTATTTTTAGTTATTGTGTCAGTTATTTGGTGTCAAGGTGTTTATAACTGACTCATTTTAGTGGGAAACTGAGGTGTATGTTCATGCAGCCACTACCAGCCAATGCTTTATTTGTGTGAAATATATATACATGTGTGTGTATATATAATCAAATCGTAATTTCTATCTTTTTAACTTAACCTTCGTTACCTCACTCAGTCTTGCCATGAAATCTACATATATGCTTGGCTAGATTAGACGTGCTGTATTTGGCAGTTAAAACATATTGAGTAAGTCCACTCTGTCTATTCGTCCACATTAAAATGCCTTCAATCACTACCCTGTCAAAGTATTATAACCTGGTTCTGATGTATGAGATATAAAAGTAAAAAGCTGCTTCTTCTTTTTCAAGTCTTTTTGACATGAACAATAAACATATTCATTTTTAATATAGTTTATTTCTCTATTTTTAATGGAACAGGAGCTGTATCTGAGATTCAGTTACACAAGAATTATCACATACTTTTATTTTTCTAATATAATCAAGCACTCATTTTTATAAGAGACAGTAATAATTTATTTCTGCCTCTAATAGCCTATACATCACCGGCAGGGTGTATATTTCATTTTCCTGAAGCATGAAGGCGAATAGAAATCTTAATGATTTGCCCTTGCTAGCATAATTTTAATTATGGATTTTCCTCTACATGATCGATTTGGAGAAAGCCATAGTAATACAGGTTGTACATTCTACTGTATTAAATATTTGATATCCATTAAATTTTTATGATTAATGTTCTGGAAAGAATCAGTTTCTCTAAGCTGCTTTATTGCAGACTAAATTAGGAGTTTTACTCCCTTAGCAAATGATATAGCCATATATTGCACCAAAGCTTTGCCTGTCATAAGAAATGGAGCAATTTCTTATTGATTATAAGGGCATTTTAAATTGAGAGAAACAGCCCTCAAAAGGAAGATTTTCAAGATGTGGTGTTTCATATTGTAGAGAATTAGATTTCACAATACACTCATTGTTCTGTTGCTCAGTATTTGTGCAACTGCTCTTTTATTTCTCAATATATTGATGTTTATTTTTAATTTCAGTATCACAGGCTCAGGTGTGCTGAGCTCAGCGTCATCAGTCTGTACAGTTTTATACAACATAAATAGCAGTTACACAAGAAGTGCAATTATGGCATTTCTTTCATTGCTTGTTTGTCTGTGTTTGTCTGCCAATTTCACTCGCTGTGTTGTTATTTTGCAGTCTACACAGTGTTCTGTAAAATGTCACAATTGTTAGGCTATTTAAGCTATAAACCTAGTTTTATGAATGTTTTCATTTTTTTCATATACATTCGCCAAAATATCTGTGCTGTAGCTAATTTGTAAGCTCTTTGTAAAATCTGTTCTATAGATTATTTATTGATCATCCTCTACCAGCATTACCATGATGATTGTTGACAAATTAATTAGTGGTATGTGCGCTATAAATAGCCACAGCTATGCATAATTGTCGCACATAATGACATAATGCTGGTCGAGAATACCACTGATGTGACGTGATCAGTTGTACTTTTTTTTATTTCTTTGAGGGCGTTTCTGCATCTATTTATGGGTCATTGTGGAAGTGGAAATAACGTTTATGTATGTGCGCCCATTGCCAGGATTTCTAAAACAGAATCAGGCACAGGTGCAGCTTTATAAATCTGACCAAAAGAATGCATATGCGCGTTTCTGCCCATTTGTGTACACACGGTGTTAGTCTTTGTGAATCTACACAGCAGGGCTAATTTTCAAAGGATTTATGTTATAACAGCGCAAAGATGCCCATAAAGCTTTGCAGTTGAGTCCATTTTGTATTGCATCTTTTAAATGTCCCTCAGCAAATTTCACTAATATTTGTACTGAAGTATCATATTGTGAAATATGGTTAAGCTATGTTTGAGTCAGAAAAATAATAAATGCAGTTGCAAGAATAATGTTCCATTCATATGTAAAGATGTTTAATCAAATCAAAGAGAACATATTATAATTTAATTTTAACTATCCTTAACTAACTCCCTGTGTTTGTTTCTATCTGCGGGATTTTTCTGTGAATCGCTCTGTATCGAGCGTTTCGTCAGACTGATTATTTGTGGTGTTTCGCTGTCCCTCATGCGCGTCGAAGTATGAGAGCTGTTTTCTTTCCTACTCTGCTCTCTGCTGGACTGTTATACTATGTAACCAGTGTCTCTGCTTCTCACAGCAGTAGGTTTTATGTTTTACGGTCTCATTCCCTCATGGTGAATATCAGATATTCTCCTGTCTGTGCCATCTGTGCGCATGATGTATTGTGACGTGCTGTTGCTTCGCTTGGCTACAATGACTGCTGCCATAATCACTGAAGAGTCTGGGCATGATACTCTTCAGTTACCACTTTCTGACTCTCTGAAGATGTAATAATTTTCACTCTAACTGCGTGGGGCTATTAACACTGTGTTTTTGAATTGGACTTGTTTTTGCAACAGAACTTATTTGCATAGAAAGGGAACAATTTTGGGCCAAATGTTTACATATTACATTATTTGAAAACGTGTAGATACAACAAGACACAGAGACCCTTTTTGCTTGGCAGCATAGTTAGGACTAAATTTCACCCTTTGTGGATGCTTTGAGAATCACATGGTTTCTTTTTGTCTTATTTGTGCAGGTTTAGCAAAAGCCACACAATCTGACTTGCTGTGTCATCAGCAGCTCTCACACACTCCTTATCCTGCATTTTAGGAAGGATGGGGTAAAGCTAGCATTAGCTGTTTTGCTATTATAGGTCAGGTCGTGGTGATGACAAAAGACCAGAAATTAACAAGTAGTCTTGTGATCTCAGTGATTCAAATCCCAACACAAACAGACGGAGCACAGATGGGAATAAGCAAAATTTTGGCTGTTAGAATTTACGTGATATAATGAACCATTTTTTTGTGTCATCACTATGTGGTGTACAACTAAGTAAGCCTTTCCAATAATAGTATGGGATGCTCCCAAGGGAGTATATGCTGTCCTTTCATGTTATTCACTATGACAAATGTTTAAGCATCACATGAGAGATAATGATGTAATAAAACAAGCTCGAGTAACCCGGCCTCCAAAATCATATTTCATTCACTGAGCGGGTACAGTCCAATCTTTAACCAAGTATCCTGATTGTGTATCTGATCAGAAAAGACCGCGGCTTCTTCCTATCTCTGAACATGGAGGTGTTGGAGGGCAACACTGTGCATGAGGAGATATAGGAAGAGGTAACAACAGGAGAATAATGAGCCACCAAACCCTGAAGCAGGGTTTTTTTGTAAATCCTAATGATTCTGGCTCCAATTCAAAGGAGAAAGGCACACTTGAAGCCAACTTTCATTCCCCACTATAGAATGGTGTGAATCTCTTCACCTAAAAGAATTACTGGTGTCACAAAAAAAGCACCTTAAATCCAGATAGAAGAGGTACCGTGTTCAGAAGGTTCAGGGCCACGGATAAAAAAAGGTCTCTAATAATGTAGATAAAATCTTAACTTGCCACATTCGTCGGAGTGGTTTAATAGTCTCAAAAGTCATATTCTACAATCGAGCATCCACAGTACCATGTCAGTAAGGCAAGATTGCATGCATAAAACAACTGTCATATCAGAATCAGAATCAGAATTAGAAATACTTTAATAATCCCAGGGGGAAATAAAAGTTCTTAAATTCATTCACATCTTTGTGCTTAGTAGCTGTCTCAGTTATATAACTGTTCTACTGGGAATAGTTTTGGCACATTGCTCTCATTTTGGGATTGCTGCAACATATTTGACATGGCGGTATAATTCTCAATGTCACTGAGTTCTCAGTGTTCTGATGAGCACAGGGAGCAGAGCAAAAACACTGTTTTCTTTTTCCCCGTTGCCCTGCCTTCGTTGTAGATCTTAGTCCCTGCTGCAGACAAGCCACAGTAAAAGGTTTACTCCTCTCAGTCACAGCTCTCAATATGAGGTAAATAACCAGATTTTTTTTGTGCTAAAGCCAACGTGTATGATACAACAACAGTCCTTTCTGTATCTACAAATCAGAGAAAAAGGGATCCAATGAAGGTTGTTTCTGCCACAATATCCACAACATGAAAAGAAGCAAGAAGTGTTTCTTGAGAGTAGTAATTGTGACTCCATCTTTAGCTCTTGGCATCTCTGACAAAATATTTATCTCACCGTGGCACAAGCAGTATTGTGGGATGGCGTATAGACATAAATTGCATTTTTATGTCGTTCTATTGAAAGGGGTGGGTAGGGACTAAAATGCTATTTCAGAAAATCTTACTCTGCTACATTTACTGCTTACTTGGGATTTCTCTCCAGGTCCGTCTCTTAATATTGCTCCCACATGACACCCTCCATGCAACTTTCTCCTATCTGCAAGTTCATTATCATCAATAAGTCAAGTATATTCTATCTTTCATCATCATATCATGCATTCCAACCGCAGCACCTTTTTTTTGCAATGTAAACCAATTTATTTCTCTCCTCTATTGCAGATAGTATTAAACAATGCCCTAAGAGTAGAGGCTGTCTGAATGGGAATGATTTATTACAAAGAGAGAAGTCTGTGCGTCGGTTTGCAGAGCTCTGCAGTGTAAAATAACCTCATTTATATTCTATATTGCTCAGGCTGCCTCACTTAATATTCCTGTCAGCACTCTTATGCCATGCCTTCTGTTGGCTTCGCCTGCAATAAAGCCACTACCTTTGAAAAGTGTACAAACAATATTTAACGCATTTCATCAGATTAGTGCAATGCAGTAGGAACACCTTTAATACAAAACAACAGGGTCAAGTGAACCACAGAGCTGATTGTGTGACGATAGATTTGCATCATTGTGCTGCAGGCATCAGGATCATTAAAAATAAGATATGTGACAAACTGTCACCTGCCATTGTGCTGCCCGTATGTACCTTCAGAGGATCCCAGCGCACATACGAAGTAAACATAATCATAAGTCAATAAGCTGATGACACCACTTATTATGTAACCACAACTTGATATGTCTTGTCTTGTAATAACTACATCATGTTGGATCTAGTTGCAGCCTAAGAAGAAAATCTAGTAGCAGCTTTCAGTTTGTCTTAGTGAATTACTTACTAAGAAGTCACAAGTCCATTGGAAACAAAGAACCTAGAGTCTGTGCAGAAATGGGTTACAGATAATGCCTTCTGTTCTGTAAAAACTTAATCCTATGTTTAATTATTAGTAATGTTTTTCAAAGAATTAACAACAACAAATAAACAACAACAAAGGGCATCCCTAAATCTTTCATCACAATATATTAATTAAATACTTTTGTACTGTCGTCTGGTTTTCAGCATTTGTGTTCTCTTCACACCCCCATACAGAATAATCTCATGTTTCCTCTCTTGTCATCATTCTTCTTCTTTAATTAGCCAGAGTCAGATTGGGCTAATTGCTCTTTATGAACTACAAGACTGTCTTTGAGTGCCCACCCCCACAACATCATCTCTCACTTCCACACAAATGGATAATTATGACCACAGCTTAATGGCTTAAGAATTGATTTACTATGGCTAAGAAGATGTGAAGAAGCATGACCATGAAATGTGCCATTGTTTTGCTGAGAAAAATGCTTATCAAAATTATTTAACCTTTTATGTTTTTGTCTAGCATGACAACAGTGAAACACAATTTTGGTCTAAAAATATGAAAACAATGTAAGCAAGCAACAACACAGATAAAACTACCATGAGTGGTTACCACTTTTCATTTTTAAAACCATTTGGTAATTAACTTTAAGAACATAGGCCTGTACCATGAATGAAATCCATTTTCCTTGTGACTGTAAAGAGAACAGAAATGAGAGTATGCATCAACCATTAAGCTGTGTCATAATTTACCTTAATAGACAGCTATGTTATCCTCACAACAAAATTAAGATACAAAATTTTAAGCTCTATTAAGCGCAGATCAGAGGTCTTTCATTCAGGTGTGTATTCTAATAAATTATATGTAAATGATAGATTTTGTCAGCTGTGGTTAACAATAGACTCCCACTCAACATAAATGTTCTACACACCCATGGTACACCTGAACCTGTGCTCCTTTACAGAGCTGCACAATGGACTGAGTAAGGCAGAAGTATAGTAACCATCTGCTCAAGTCCTGTAACGTTATTTTCTAGACTGAGTCCGGCCATGTATCCACCGAGATAAACACTCCAATATCATTAGGTATTATTTTGGTCTGAATCTGCAGTGGAAGGGCTGTTTGAACTGAAGGTCTCACCTTCCTGCCTGTTTTCTATCTCATTCTGCTAATAAACACATTGGAATGATGCAGTTGTCATGTTCAGAGTTTTTCCAAAGACAAACCCAACTTCAGAACAATGGCGACCACAGTTGGACACTAATCTTGGTCTATTTTCACTTTAACTAACCACAAAACTCTCCCATACAGTGGACCAGCAACACTTCATCTGATTAGCTGACTAGCATAGATACAGAGACAATGATGTGCACTATCAAAACTTTCCCAAAAACTTGTGACTGGAGACTGGGGATATTTGTGTTGTGATTTTGGTCTTGGTTTTGGAACTCCTAATAAAAGGAGCATAATGCTGCACTTAAAAATAGGTAAACGTTCTAGGAAAAAAAACTCGCAATAATGGTAAATTATTAATTAAAAAATATAGTTTTCTAAAAAAGTAGGTAAAGGGAGGATCCTGTGTTGACATGCTTGCCAGGTGATGTTTCCTGAGAGAGGCAGCTGTGCCACCAGCAGTACAATGCCACAACTTTGGGCAGGACAAGACTTTTATTCATCCACACACCATCCACAAGCCACTCAAGACAAGCAAAAGAAGTATACAGCCATTAAAAACTGGTCAGTTCTCAGCTCCTGCCCTCTTCAGAATGTGTTCAAGAAGGCCAAACCAAGCGCATGATTTGAGATCTCTAATGGAAGGAAACAAAGGTGCAATACAGTAACCAGTCCCCCCTTCCCCTTTCCACAACACTCCTCAGAGTGGCCTCACAGTTAGCATCATAATAAAGCCTTTTTAATTGACGTAGATAAGGATATGAGACTGAAACCAAGTGCCCAAGGGAAAGGTTTTGTGTTTGACTGGACCCGATGCAGTGAATGTGCTCTGTTAATCATATGTGAACGCATGGTTGATGAGTAGGGGCCCTCTGCTAATTGGCAGTGTTTGTCTCCTGATGGTTGTGTACCTTCAAGGACCTAGCAGCCTCCCATTGGTAAGGCTTTGTGCTCCCAGTAGGGACGCCACACCATTTGAGAAAGGGGGGGGGGGCACTGAACAAGACTCAACCCCTCAAGATCCCTAGAGCACACCTTTTTTAGGGCTGTTAGCTGCAGAAGTATTTCCAGTTGCTACTAACTGATATGATTAGTTTAGCTGCAGCAAAAAAAAAAAGTGTTATTGACATCATTTTGTAATACTGCAATAAAGATTTTCATCATTGTAAATGATTTAATCTGTCTTTATCTATAATTGGCAACTCTGAGTACACAGATTGCTTTGGATCCATGATTAAACGTTTATAAAAAAGCAGACAAATCATCAGATTTCTGTTAATTATTGATGTTATTTGCTTTATCTTATCAGTTTAATTTGAGTGGAATGTTGTTGCCTTTCAAAAAAAAAAATCTCTGATATGGTGCTACATAAAATACTTCATAGGAATTTCAAATCTGATAGATTTAGAGATATACTATGCATTAATTGCCAAAGCGGTAGAAAGAAGCCCAATAACGCAATCTGAATTCAAATGTGTGTGGAAACAACTAACAATTCAGGCCAAAAGATTACTGAAAAGAAACTGTAGTTAAAGGAAGACAACTGAAGCTAATTCAAACCTCTGGTCCATGTAGCTGGGATGTCTGTTCTTACTCATTTCTAAGAAATGTATAAATGTCTGTAATGATCTATCGAACTTCGGTATTTCAAAAACCTTGACATTAAAATGACTAGCCAACCCTAAAACATACACAGACGGTTGACAAATTAAAGGAAAACCCTGAATAAATGAGAGGAGGAACATAATGAATGCTGTTTCCATAAAGGGCCCCATTCACTGAATGGTTTGCCTTCAGAGACTTGGATAATTTACATCAAGGACCTCTGAAGCTCTAATTTTCATCTCATGACTTACAAAAAGACACGTTATCAATGACAGTTAAATGAGAGATACATTTTTTTTTAAATATGTTATGAATTCCATACATAAAATGAAAAGCATTGCTGCAACACCAATATAAAAATGTTTAAGATAACATATCCATAGCAAAAACGACTGCACTGTGACCGTCTCTTCAGTGAGCATTTATTGAATGTTCAGCTCTGATATTTGTTACTCGTTGTAACAAATATCAGAGCTTACTCGTTGATATTAATTACACAGCCGTGGCTCCTTTGCCTTGATATCAATTTCCTATTTATGTTCACAAATTAAGATTGCACTGCCCATGAGCATACTAATTGCATATGAGAAATCTGTTCCTCAGTTAGTTACTCATATCATTTTGCATCGTCAGATGGCACTATGTTATTGTTAATTGTTTTAAGAATAATTCATGATACAGTGATGTAAATCACATGATGAAGCATGCAAGCTTAATGTGCAAGAAATGCATGAGCTCCCATCTAATTTCTCAGCATATGCTGCCAATTATGCTTGTTATTTTATGAACATGTTGACTTTATGTTTTGGTTATAGCAGCCTGCTCTGACATAACGCACACTATAAAAAGCAAAAGTGTACAACAGTCCAGTTTAATATTCGTATTCAAATTCAGGAAAGAACAACATTCTCTAACCTTTGACTTCCATTAGCTAAAACCTTGAGACCACAAATGCCCCAAGAGTTTCACTTTAACTTCACTGCAGGTTTTCTGCTGAAACATTATCCGTTTTTGACCTTAAGATTGCTATTAATATGTATATTTTGAAATTGAAGTTCAGTTTTGAAGCTGTTTCCATAAAGGTCAGGTCTTTTATGAAAATTAAGAGGAAGGTAGAGGTTTGTGATGAAAAATAAGAAAAACATGCTCTCCTTTTGATGGAATCTAGTGGGTAAATGTTAGCAGTTGTTTGGATGGGTTTGTTAGATTCTGTTTTATACCAGTATCACTATCATTCAGAATAGATACTTTAGTGATCCCTTGAGAAGGAAATTATTATTAAGTTTTTTTTACATGCTGAGCGTTGCTCAAGGGCACCTCAGCAGCTCAGGAGGATGATCTGGCAGCTCTCCAGCTACCAGTCCACCTTCCACACTTTGGTCCATACTGGACTTGAACTGGCCACCCTACGGTTCCTAAGCCGAGTCCATTCAGTATGAATGCATGTTGGTCTTCTGCATATTTTGTACATGGATAGGAGTGTAATGACCTTTGGATCCAATTAATTTGTGCATTTGTTAATGTACACTGGATGGCTGCCTAATTAATTAGCATTCTAGGACTGGATACACTAGAAAACCTCTATTGCCTCTTGAAACTATCTCCTAAACATCATGTGCTTTGTCCACAGAAAACTAGACATCCAAATATTACATATTCTGTCTGTATCTTTTGATACGAAGCTGATGTATTAACATTAAGGCGTTAAACCACATTCTCATTACATTTTAGATTGATTGAAATAAAATTGAGAGACCTGAATACACGTTTTTTCATGCACTACATTTTAGGCATGTAGCTGACACAGAAAGAAAAGAAAAATCATGTTCTTTGTGATGAAGTATTTTCATCCCAGAGGTCATATAGCAACACAGCATATGCTCTGCTTAGTTTTTCACCTCTGCACCACTGGCTCATCATTCTGTCATGTATATGGGAGCTGTCAACAGTGACACCCTCTACTAGTTGGGTGTCAAGGATGGATGGTACCGCCTGTACAGCCTCTTCATTTAACCTAGAGTTTTACACTCCAGCCATGTTAGGTAAATGGAATGAATCTGGCTGCTGTATGGTGGAGGCATGTTTGATCACTGCAACAGATGCTGCTGAGATGGACTGAAAATGGGATTTACTCTTTGACTTAAAAAAAAGTGGATAATTCCTGAAAATCACAGCATTTCGTTGTTTGTTTACAGGCCCAGTGTGTAGAATTTATTTGCATCTGGTGGACTAAGCGCTGTAATGCAATCTCCTCACTTCACCCTTGCCTTCATAGTGTAAAGGAGAAACAACACTTTAAGGACCCTGAGTCACTATTTAGTTTTTCTGTTCTGGGCTACCATAGAAACACAATGTTTTTAATATGGTGGCCTCCATAAAAGAGGACCCACTCCCACTGTAGATATAAAAGGATAATTTTTGAGTAACAAAAAGAAAAAGATTTTTATTTTAAGGTGATTATACATGCATGAAAACATAGTACAATATTATATTCCATGTTTGCCTTATTCTGAAAATAAAGTCCCCAAATCTTACACACTGCACCTTTAAATAGCTTCAAATGACCAGTCTTTATAGGGCTACAATAGTATGCTTAGCTCCCCAATGGTATTGAGTTTCAATATGATGATTTATTCTGATTTTGTATTTTTTTTATGTGATATACTGTATGTGTATATTCAATTCAGTAAAATAATGACAATACTTCTGCTGCTTACATTCATTGCTGTTATAGAAAATAGCATTACACTCTTACAGAAGGTGTGGTTGATGGATGGACAGGCGAAGCATGTGTTTGGAATTGAAATGAGAACCATGTGGACTGTGGGGTGAGGGGTGGTGCAGCAATTACAAATTGAGGCTTTAATGAATACACCAGTGCAATGGATTTCAAGACTACAGGTGGAGGGTTTATTTAAATGAGGCGGATTTTTTGACAGCTCTGATGTGGAGATTTAACACTTTCAGAAAAGCAGTCATTACCTTTAAATTGTGATATATCAGTGGATGCAGTGTGCTCTGCTTTGTTTTGTTACTCTTTTCTCTTGTGAAAAATCATTTAAAAAACAGAAGCTGCATCTGGCATAATGTAGCACTTTTGAAAAAGACTCTGAATTGTGGGTAATTGCTTCAACACTTTTTGCAAAGTACCTTTTGATAAGGTTTTCCAATAGGACCTTAATAAGATGGACACTGAGCTTCAAAGGCTATTGGCACTTAGCCCTCAAGCTGTTTTACTATAAAGGAAAAGTTTTTTGTTTTTTTTATCTCCTTTGTGTGTGTGTGTGTGTGTGTGTGTGTGTGTGTGTGTGTGTGTGTGTTTTTTTTTTTTGTAGTTTTGACTGTCATTCCTACTGATTATGAAAGCCTTTTACTTACCAACTTCATGGAGACCAGGGGAGGGAGGAATGTCAGGAACACCACTAGCCACAGCTTAACAATAGGTTGTTAAAAAGCTTTCTTTTTTCGTTTTAAGGCATGACCATTTTCATTAAGCTAAAGAAACTAGAGTAGTTTGAGTTTCCTTTGTACTTATGTGGTCCAATCTGCCATCCAGTTTTTAGTACAAATATAATAGCTGTTTATTTTCCCTTCAACATCTGGAGTAGGCTCAAATTGGAGAGAGTTTCATAGGAATTGGCAGCAAAGGAAATGTGGTAAAGATGATTTATCACAAACAGTTTTCACCCAAAATCAAGAAACAAGAATGAATCTCACAGGTTAATCCTTAAGGAGATGCAGCAAAATGTCCCTCCGGATGGATTTCTCTCATTTTTCTTTAGTTGTGAGGACTCATTCCTCATGAGGACCTACTAGAAATACAGTATACACACATACTGTATGTCCATGTTCACACATGCCTACACACATAAACAAGAAGATCAATCAAATACTGTGCACATCCCTTTAGCAAGACATGTTTGCTTTCAAATAAAAGGCAACACCGAAGCCAATGAAGGGATGGCTGCGTGAGCTTTACAGTCCTCCAGTCTCGTAGAAACCCTTGTTATTATACAATATGAATAGGTCATGTGTAACTGAGTTGTTTTGATATCTTGATGCATAGTTTTGATCACAGTGTAAGTGTCTTTTACACACAGAGAGCAGCAGTTATATCCAAACTTATCAGCAATTATCTTGTAGATGTGACAGGAAGTCCGCAGAGTTTGTGTACTCACAATTCATAACCATCCAGTGATCACACACTTATTTTGTGTCGAATTTGGATTATTTCTCCTCTCCTTATTTTTTCTACAAGGCATTTTAATGCAAAACGCAGCTGAGATCAATCACACTAGATAAACCAGGACTATACAGACAAAAGTCTCCACGGAGCAAAGAAGATCTTATATTTAAAACATTATTATACATAATGCACATGAATCATACATTTTTAAACCTTCACTTCCAATACATGGCTACAGAGCTGCGTAGTGATGTGCTCCCCATATAAACTACTGGGTGCTGCTTTTCGGTTCAGCACTTCTCACACATTGTGTTGGAAATAATAAGCAATGGTACACAAAAGGGGGAAAAATGAGAGATGAAGGAATGACAAACAATTTGATATCTCTGGAGTGCTACCAGGAACACTCTCCTTGTTGTCTTTGGTCTGCATTGCCATTTCCATTATGGTTAGATTCAGAGAAGATTTTGTCTCTCACTAGAAAAGGGAAAATTAGAGAGAAAACGCACACATCCTAAGGGCAGATGTTGATTTAAAGGGAGAAACAAAGGAATAATACCCTTTGATGTGAAAAATAAAACCAACCGCTTTGCAGCTTTTGATGCGAGAATGTCAGGAAACAGCCGTTTAATTGGTGTTGTAATCTCTGTGGAAGTGAGGGTGAATGGTAAAATGAGGCCTTGTGGCCTGCGTCCACTGATTGGACAGATGATTGGGTGAAAGTAAGGATGAACTAGATACCAAACATTTAACAGCACATTTTCACTTTCACACACCCACAGGCAACGTTTGGAAGTTACCGAGTCAAACATGAGTTGTGAATGAATGAAATCTGGTAATTATTGATAGCATCAGGAAGCAGGGATGGCTCATGGTTTTTGAAGTTTTGAATAATCATTAAATTTTACAAAACCGAATAGTTTATGTGACTATTGTCTTAAAATCTCCAATGTAAATGTCCAGTACCTGTTAGTAACATGTTATTTATTCCTGTTTGCGCAAGGGCAGTTTAGTATTTGCTACAGCGCTATCATAGGAGCCAGATCCTCAGCTTGCATGGTTGAGTATTGGGTTTGCTACTACAGAGGAAATAAATTACTGTTTATGAATCCCTGCTACAATTCCTTATGCTAGTTACTACCTACAAGCCAGGCTAAAGTAGTTGAAACCAGTGCACGCCCAACTTTGGTTTGGTTTGGCTCCAGGGAAAAATTAAGTGTGTCACTATGCAAGAAGTTTGGGGCCATAAATCTGGAAAAGAATGAATTTTATTTGAAATACCCAACCCTATTAGTCACTAAACTAAAATACAATGTTCATTTAAATGTACTGCTTTGCATTATTACCCTCCAGAAACATTTTGACGTTAGTTTGGTGTTAGTGTGTCGAGGGATGTCTTCCAAACCTGTCCAGTGTATGAGTAAGGCAGCGAGTGTAATACACCCATAACATCCTAAAAGCAAAAATAGGAAATATCATTAACTGCATCCCTGGTTACGACAAGAGACAGTATCGTAATAAAGTACAGCTTGTTCTGCTTTATGGGTATCATCTGCACTGCTGGAAAATGTTTTAGACCAATAAAACTTCTTGGCTGAAAGTACCCTGTTATGTAATACAACCATAATCCCACATCTGCAATAGATGGCGTAGGCGTGGTCTGCAAGTTCTACACTTTTATTCAAAGATATAAATCCTTAAAACGTGGTTGATGGTGATTGAACATGTTTTGTGAATGGGTGAGGCTAACATATATATTTTGAATATATCCTGTAATTTGTTGCATTGATTGATGTAAACATGAGAGCAGCTTTTTTTATGTGCCCTGTGTTGTGGGCCTGGTCTAATTCATGATAGGTATTATTTATATATTGTGGAAACTGTTCCCTATAACCCCACCTCTATGATGTAAATTTCTCACTATGCATACTTTTCATACAGCTCATTCATGTGAACGTCAATGGCTGAAATTATTTCCAGGTTTTCCTCACAGCAGTATAACAGCATCCCTCAGTACCCAATATAAGCAAACAGGGTGAGCTTGCAGAACTAGCTCCCAGTGAGGGGAAAAAGAGGCCTTGCAGATTTTTCTTACTCTGCAACAATAGAGATATCCATAGTAATTAAGTAAGTCTAATAAAAAACATTGATAGTACAGTAATGAAATAAGCCATGTTACAATTGAGGTCTCAGAGTCTTGGAGAAAGCTATTGTAATTGAGAAGCAGTTGTGTTATCCCAAGCTCCATTAAAATTTCATCACCCTTGCACATTTCCATGAATGGCATTATTCAAATTATGCTAAATCACATCAGCTTGCCTGCTTGGCAATGCAACGTTACCCATTACAATGACCGAGGCAAGATACCCAAAGTCTAGAAAGGGGTCTGCATGTGATTTAACAGCATGCTTCATATTCTAAACAGATGCTGAAAAGTATTGGCCCTTGGTCTTTGAATATTTGAAAGATTGGGGAATAGGAATACTGAAACCAGCACATTTAAGACAAACCATTCTTTATTCAAACTACATATAGCACACATGGTTTAGAAATAAAGATTAATAGTATAAACTGAATTGGCTTGGGATGCAACTAGACCCCTGCATAAATACATCTATCATCACAGGTGTTTCGTTCTCAATGTGTGTATATACAATTGTTCATAATGTTGAATGTATAAATTTAAAATGATTTCGCTTGCTGCATTCATTACAAGTCACGTGAAGAACATTGTCTGGCTGGATATCTGGAATTATGCAAGAAGTACATGCATATCTCTTTTCTTATTACATATATGGGACAATGTTTAATTCAAAAACAGATGCATGTTACTCACGCTGCAATGTAGTTCATTCTGCACACAACACATTCAAAAAAAGAGTCCAACACAGCTTGACACTGATTTGTTATTGCATGTAACTCAGTTGGCAGTGAAATATTCATCAAGTGGAGGTAGCGCTTACTCTCCTGCCCATAATAAGTCACCCCATAATAAGTCACCTGCTAACACGTTGAGTGTTGCCTGTCTTAACCTAGGCCATGGGAACATCATTATGATTATAGCAGTGAT
Source organism: Larimichthys crocea (assembly GCF_000972845.2). Taxonomy (NCBI): domain Eukaryota; kingdom Metazoa; phylum Chordata; class Actinopteri; family Sciaenidae; genus Larimichthys; species Larimichthys crocea. Next base: position 22,256,947 of record NC_040018.1, on the reverse strand, counting down.
TTCATGATACCTGGCTGTTAATAATACATGATAAATAGCTGGATGAATGGAACAAAGCAGTGTGTAATATTAGGTGACCTCGTGTTATTAGCACTGAGAGGAACCATTAGTGGGTTGCCTTAACCTGCCTTAATGAGGTCTCCCTGCTGTGGGAGTGAAAGGGACGATTGGTGCATACGATAAAGGGGGAGCAGGAGTTGAGGTTGGAGAACATACAGGGTGGTTATGCTCTGTCTCTCTCTCTCTCTCTCTCTCTCTTTCTCTCTCTCTCTCTCTCTCTCTCTCTCTCTCTCTATAATATATATATATATATAAATATATATATATATATATATATATATATATAGAGAGAGAGAGAGAAGAGTATGTATATAATAGTATAATGTGTATGTATGTATGTAATATATAATAAATATATATATATATATATATATATATATAATATATATATATATATATATATGATATGCATGTGGTATATAAAATATAGTGTATATTCAATAATCATAAACATAATGTGTATATGTATATGCATACATCCAGATCCATTTTAACTGACTTGCACTTGGATGTCCCTACAGCATCCAAGTGTTGTTGCATTTTGCGCTGCAAGAGGACACTGATCACCACAGTTTCTCTTGAGCACAGCTCAATACTTGTCTGGCATAGTGAAACAAAATATTCCTTTTATAGCAACACTCAGCACTACGGCTCTGTCAGCACATCGCTGTTCTCTCAGGTCTAACAAAGTAATGAATGTACTTGAAGGCATTAATTGCAATGTCCGAGATAGATACAGTAGTAGTATATTCAGAAATGTTAAACATGACCTAGAAATTACAAACTGTGAAACAAAAAGGAGCATAAAAGAAACATCATGTCATGAAGTCATGACAAGGAAATGATAACATTTCATGAGTTGATGCTAAGACCACCAACACTGACGGATGGATACTTACAAATTATAACATTTGACTTTCCTCTAGCTTTTTAAAAACGGGGTACATGGAGGTTTTCAAAGCAGCCCATGCTGTAATGTTTTATATATACAGAGCCATAAAGCTAATTAAGTGAGTCAAATCAATTAAGTAGTGTAGCTGCTTGTTAAAGCTCCCTTTAGATGAGGGGAGCAACTGTGGGAGGACTTAAGCCATATATAGTGGGGTGGAAGTGGGGCTAAAAAAATGAATCCCACAACCATGGACCAAGTACTAGACTCATAAACAGATATGACAGATGGGTGGTGTTTGTGTATGAGTGGAAACACAAGATATGTGTGAGCAACTGTATGACTGAAGATGATGAACACCACCGCTGCAGCCTTTGCATTGCTGTAAAAGAGAATAGTGATGTCATCTAGTGTCGCAGTCTATTTGCACGTCTTTTTTTCTATGTCCCATAAAGATTTAGTGATGCATGCCACATTTGTTCATCTTTTGTTACATGGTAAGAAAATCTTCATAGTGTGAAACCACACCTGAAAATTAAGCGCTGTCTCGCCTTAACAAAGTCTATAAGTAGACATGAATGTGACAAGTTTGCAGGACGACATGTTGAAGTATTATTACTATTATTCTTTGAGGTATTATTTTCCCCTCAGTTTGTCAGGTGATTGACAGTAAGCACAGCATAAAGTAATGTGCCCACTGAGATGAAAACACAAAACCCAGCCACAAAGAAAAGACAACAAACAGACAAGTAGCCAAGTAAAGACATCATATTTACCATGATAAATTATCTAGCCTAGGCTAGGTTTTCCACGTCAGCGGAAGTATCTTTAAGCACTGTACAGAAAATTAATGGCATTAGAGGACCAGTGTAGGATTTAATGGCATCTAGATCTAATACAACCCCTCCACTTGCCCGGCGAAGAAGAAACTATGGTGACCGCAAATGAGCCAAAAACACAAATGTCAGTGCTAGTTTGTCTGTTCTGGGCTACTGTAGAAATATTGTAGCTCAATATGGCGGACTAACCTATTTTTAGGTGACTAATAATTATATGAATAAAAACATAGTTATGCATATTATATTCCATTTCTGCCATGTTCTGTAAATAGAGCCCCCTAAATAAATAAACACTGGACCTTTAAATAAAGAAATAAACACTGGTATTACCTTTTGAATGTAATATTTTTCTCATTCTAAGAGTGTACTCCTGTTTGACTATGGAGAGAGGACTTTAATAGTAATGACTTGTAGGCAGCACAGAAGATGGACATGGTTTCCACAGGGATCATCTGAATCAGAAAAGAAGAACAAGCAGGAACATTACTTGTCAGTCATGTGACAGAGCCTCATTACACTCACACATCACCGAACCAGAGGCTCTCTCAAGTGTTTATTACACTGGGCTTCAGGGAAAAATCGATCTAAAATGACAGCTGTTAGGTCCATTCCTGTGGAGAGTGAAGTTGACCTGTACACAGTGATGCCTTAGTGACTGGTCTACCTGAAGTCACTGTGCACAGCTATCCACGGTGTCATCCTATCACAGACTATTTCATCTGGTTACAATATTACATCTGTTCGTAACATTTCTACAAATAAAGGTGAGAAACATTGAGGAGAAAGGAAGATTGAAACATTCACATTCAGTTACAGAAAGAGAAGGCTACAACACGTGTAGATATTGTACAGTGGTGCACTTCTCTCTTTCACTGTGGGCACACGTGAAAAGAAATGTGAGTGCCATAAGGCCGACACAGGGACATAGACTCAAAGGAAATGAAACTAATAAATAAGCATCCATTATTTTCAGAAAAATAAAGGACACGATTCTAAAATATGTCCAATCTAACTTTGAAAAACATTCACCGTGATTATTTTGACTATTCTAATATCTTAGAAGGGGTAATCATTTCAGCAGCTAATTGATAGTCTTGACACAAAAGTTGCAGCGCATGCTTAAAAAGGCAATTGTTCGCTTCATTCAGACGAGTGAATACTGCATTTTGAAAGTCTTTCAACACACTGTAGCTTCCAGTTGGATAAAGAAATGAACAACTGCACAAAGAAACACTTCCTAGTATGTTGTACTGTTGTGGGTCTGTGGGGAACCCAGAGCATAGCACAGCTGTTAAGTACTTTTAGCAGAGCTATTGTTCAGTGAAACAAAACAGCCCATTCAGCTTGGCTGGTTTCCAGAGCGCTCCTATAGCGGCCAAATGTTTATCATTGTTTTGACACTGCTTAGGATAGGACAGCATGGGGTATGCCTATAGATAGCGGTGTCGAGTTTGTGTGTGTGTGTGTGTGTGTGTGTGTGTGAGAGGATAGAGGTTGTTCAATACATTATGACTCCAGAAACAAATTGGTACTACAGTATATCATAACAGACTATTTACCATCCTCTCTCTCACACTTCCTTGTAACATTTATTCTCACTTTTTAATAGAAGTGCAGTGGTAACAGCACTGTCTTGTGCTTTGTAAGTATGTCAAAAACACATGTTCTTATTAGCTGCTGTTTCTACATACTGATCTCTCTGTTGTCTCTAATGATTGGCGTTTCCTCTGCCCTTGAATCTTCTGGAATTGAGTCAGTCTTTGGCCTAACAGTACAGGACAGAAATGAAAGGTGTTACATGATCTGTTCTGACTGCAGTCCGATAGCTGCTGCTACACTGATTGTTCTTCCCCTCTCTCCTTACCCATTTAATCTCTTCATTCTGGCAGTGTGCACAGCCAGGACAGTTCTGCTTTATTCTAATTGCATACTTTCGATTAAAAAAGCTTGTTTTCCTTGATTACTTTGATGTAGAAATGGGAGCAGGGGAGCAATTCACATTCATTCGGCGGTATGTTTTTCCCCCCCGCTCTTTTGTGCTAACAGCAGAATTCCTATTTATATATTGGCAGTGGAACTAAATTACTGCAAACATCTCTGTGGGCCAGCCAGGCATAACAGATTGGCAGGGTCCTGTATTATGTCAGTGCCCTCTACTGGTCACACACAGAAGTACACTATTGTTCATTCCAGGCACGTATGGCATCAGGGGCTGTTAGAAACACTGTGGAATGGGCTCCTAGATTCTTTGCTAGGCTGCTGAAATATTTGCTAAATGAATCCCTCATGACTGGGATTCCTCTGCCAGTGTACTGGTATGTGCACATACCAGGAATGAATCTAATTTACCTCCACATCTTTGGTATTTAGCTTACACAGTTTTCTAGGAGAATTTACAGTCAGTCCAGCAGGCTTTAACTCCAGGATCACTAACATTACATGCATTTGCAATGTAAGTAAGTATTTTTTTTCTCTTTGAGAGTCAAATGTCTTTTATAGTATTCCTGTGACAAGACAAAGATCATGATATGGGTATACAGTACATATATATATGATAAATCAAAGGGAGTAGATGAGTATTTAAAAGAAAGAAGGTCCCCAGAGGGCAGGGGGGATTGCATGGGGATGAAGATAAAGAAGTGAGGATTACTTATCTGTGTTTTGATGCTAAATGCTACATGCTACATTGTACAATTCAGTACAGCAGGGCTTAAGGCTCAACTGTCCATAAGCAGAAACCTAATCAACCATATATTATCCATGGCCTGCATTGATGTTAACCCACCAGAGTACAGGGGCAGGTTTGCAACTAAAGGCATGTGTTGACTTCCCCCCACTGGGATGTGAGCATCTCTCCCTAGAGTCCCATCACACACCGCTACAACACTAGCAGACATCAAGGGGCTTTTGCTTTTTTTAAAATATATATTTGATTCTCTCGTTGTTCCTCCTCTCACGACAGTGAAAAAGTGAGTTGCACAAGGGTGTGCGCAAAATGCAATAAGCACTGCCTTATTGGTCTATTAGCTCTCAACTACAGGTCACTTAGGAGTGTTCGACTGCTGAGAGCTTAGCTGGAACAAAAGCTCGGAGATTAAAGCAAAGATTTAGGAAAAAGATTTCTGTTCGCTATGTATCTCTGTAAAGACAAATACATACTGACGGAGACCAAAGCCATGAAGGACAAAGCTCTGCACGCACTAAGCTGCAATGCTGAAGAAATAAATAGGATCAGATGGACCCCAACATAACAGTGGGGCAAACAGGTTATGCCACAAAACAAACGATGATTTTCATATCTACATGAGCAAGTGTTATTTGAATAATATAATTTTAAGGCTTGTCACTAATGAATATGTAGAAATGCCATAAAAGCCTTTAAAAGAAATAGCCTCAGTAAGTACAAGATAATTTAAAGCCTATCTGAGAAAAGTAAACGGCAACCACAAAAAAGTTCATGAAGTGAATAATGTTTTCATCACGTTCATAATACAAAAAGCATCTTTGTTCACTTCAACCTCTGTTATTTCTGAGTATATGATAGAATAAGTTCAAATAAGTGATTATTTTCTTGATAACAACATAGGTCTATTGACAAGCACCGTCTATCTCCCATCATATCAAAGCCTGTGCCAGCTGCACCTTGGGACAAGGCTGTTTGTCTTCATTAGCATCCAGTGTTTCTTCAGTGTTTTCATTAGCAAGGTCCCCTCCTGTATTTGTCAACTGCAGTGAAAGGCCAGAGACACAACAGAATCTGGGTCACGCTTTAATCGTTTTCATGCTATCTCTACCGCTCTCCGAGGTGTTTGTCTTCCATTAGCCGAGGAGAGACTTTCCCACACTGGGGGTTTTCTTGAGCAGCTGGTACAGGCCGACCCTGCCAGTCTTGACAACGGAGGGGAATGAAGCTGCAGGATTTCGTTCCCAAGCATTCCTTACTTCCCACCTGCGTATGCCCACAGCACGTTGCAAACCTGGCAACAACAAAGTACAGATGAGGTGAGGTGCAATTTGCTTAGCCTAGAGAACAGTCAGGTGCCATTTAAAAACACAAAATCAATGTCAGTAGACACACATTCAAGCAGCATCCAATAATGATAATAAATATGTCAATGTTATATATTTTAAAAGACAGTTTAATTAATAGCATTATAATACTTGGACCAATAGACAAACTTTGTTTTAATCCCACATGACTTGCTTTCATTGTACCTCCAAAGGCCATTTTGCCTATTATAAACACATCATATCAACTCCAGGTCTCAAAACAAGAGGTCAGGGAGTTAGCAGAGAAAAAAAGCACACGCAATAATAATAATAATGATAACATTATGACACTATTGCATGCATCCTGATAGGATATCTGCCTAATCGTGCTTATGCACCGTCGTCAATCTCCAATGCACTCACCCTGCTCAACACAACTGCGCCGATGCATAATCATCATACACCGCGACCTCTAATTAAACTATGAAGAGTAAGTTTGAGGAGAAACCATCTCCCTCACATCATTTGCGCGCGTAGCTGGTTAGAGAGAGAGAATTAAGGCACTGTCAGCAGTTTAATGAGCCTCACACCTATTGTTTCCAGCACTTTGGGGTGGAACTGCATCTCCGTTCCACGCTCTCAACAAAAATGTCTGTAGATACTGCTCTCAGTGTGTAAGTTGCAGTGATTAGCAGCTGTGATTTAAGCTCTTTCTTAATTAACCTTGTTCTTTAATTCCCTCCCTTGCTAATTTCCAGGAGAGACAATGGAGACTCTGTACCGATTTCTCATGGGACTGAGCCTATTCTGACGACAGGGTGATACGGTGTATCTCACTATGTGCACATTAACTAAGTCAATATGAGATAGATGGAAAAGATAATCTTAAATCATTAATCTCACTGAATGTAAGTGCATCTTCTGACTCTGTATAGTTCGAGGGGTAGACCAGGGTTCCTTTTTATAGTTCTTTCCTCTATGTAGGGCATTAAGTACAATATACTACTGTCACAAGCACTTTTATCACGACTGCAATATAGAGAAGAAAGTGGAGTCTGTGACTTTGGGCTATGATTTTATCAGCCAGCATCTAGTATCTTAGATGCAACAGTTAAACGATACTGTACATGATTAAAGTATTAATAATTAGTTTAAGCATCTCATATTAGTGCTGACTAGCAAGGATTGTGACATTTAATAGACAAGTCACTAATTTGATACAAACAAACTTTATAGCTGATTTTAGTTTATTCAAGTGTGTGTGTGTTAATAGTCGATTGTTAAAATCATCGGTCGGAGACCCCCAAGTCTACTGAGATTCTTCGAGCAGACGATACATTTTGGTCCCCATACTGTAAGTAGCTGAAACATGAGCACGCCTCACTTTCGCACTGCTCTCTAGGGGTAAATTCACTCCACTATGTCATGTTGTCCTGTCCGCTTAGTGAAGATGGCTGCAAAGGGTACGGCTGACCAGAGGAAGAGAGTTCCTGCTTTCAGGCTCTGAGATTACATATTTTCTGCCTAGTAATTCATTACCCAAAGCAACTTAATATTATATCTAGTATATGATATTGGCAGCAAATGATGGAAACTTCCGATCTCTTATTAACATAGTTGGCATACATTAAGTTGGAGGGCTAATTTGGTCACCCTTCAACATGAAGCGATGAATTTGGCCTTTTCTTCGCTGTTGTAATGTCACGATATTGTTGACTTAGTTGCTTGTGAATGTCTAAATGATTAAGCATCATAAATATGGTATAATCCTTCCCTATCCCCAATCTTGTTGTTCCTTAATCCATGTGTTATGCTGGACCTTAACAAGTGTCAGACTAAGAAAACACTGGTTTTGGAAAGGTCATATGGGTTAGAGCTTATTTATGTAGAGATGATTCAATTATTGATTGCTCAATCAAAAAATAATAATAATTTGATAATCAATAAATCATGTAATTGTTCATGCAAAATTGGCAGAAAATGCTGTTTTTAGTTTTGCATATCATAAACGAAATGTTTTGTTTTGTACTGACGAAACAAGACATTTTAAGACATCACCGTGGACTATGAGAAAGTGGGAAAGACATTTTTCACTTTTCTGACATATTATAGACCAAAAGATTAATCAATTAATCTGGATTGGCAGATTAATCAATAATGAAAATAATTGTCAGAGATATGGTTTGGTTTAGAAGACTGACAGATTACCTATTTTGTTGTATAAACAATAACATGGTTTTGCTATTTATATAATTCTATAGATATATAAAGTGCAACCTCCAGGATATGTTGGAGATAAGATAATAAGTTGTTTAAAGTAGGTGTTACATTCGAGTACTTGTGTTTACAGTATCGTACACTAGATTTAATAATAAGGTTTTGGTGTTGATATGGGTCCTATCTTACTTTTATTACTGTCTTAATATGTTGTGTGTACAGAAATGGCAGAGGTACGCACCCAGTGTTTCATTGAATTGGCCTGGAAGTATTAATAAAACCTGTCAGCGGTTGGAATCCAGCTTATATCTTTGTTGGAGGTCAGATTCTGTCTTTTTTTTCGCTGTGTCTCTACTCTCCAACTGAATAAAGCATAAATGCAATTAAAATAATATTCCAAAGAAAATGTTCACATCAGGGTAGCAGTCACCTTAGGTTAGTCAGAGCAGAACCATGGAGCCTAATGGATGTCTCCCTGTGGGTCTATTTGTTTTCAAACCTGGCTCACCATTCTTTCTTTCTCAAGCAAAGCCAATTGAGGCTATTGATTTTTACTGAAGTGGTATAGTAATCTCTGCTTGTTTAATATACACCAACTTGCAGTCGCTCATTCTAAAAAGAAAAAAAAACAAACATTTATCTTTGCCGTGGCAGTTGGTTAAGAAAAATGGAGGGGGAGTGGCCTGGGCTAAATACCAAGACCATGTAGTGTCTGTTGGTTCATGAGAGGAGCTCTGTGCTCAACAATTCTGGACTGAATAGCTGGAGGCAGAGCATCAGAATCAGGTCAGTGTGTTTACTGATCAGCCCTGAGACTCCTGAGAGCCACTGGGCTAACAGTGTGGTGCAGCAGTGTGGGGAGTGTTTTCTGAACCCATGTAAGTACCCACCGCCCTAGGCCAAAGTCTGCAGCATAATTTCTAAATGCAATAACCATAAGTCAGAAAAGTTGAAATTCATGGATAAAACTGGAAATGCTCTAAGTATTCATGATGTGCATTAGTATGAGTAGTGCTCATAGCTTTAACGTGTCAGCGCTTTAGGCTATTACCCATCCATTCATCCATCCATTTTCTAAACCACTTGTCCACTTGCAAATAAATTACTATTATTATTCAGTACAAATTGGGGGAAAAGTATGTGCTGTGGCTGCTCAGACTGACTGTAGAATATAGACAAAGTACAATAGAGTGTAGCAGTTGAAGCATTTTTGTGCCTAGTCCTCCTGGGACATCTTATGACAGATTGCACATGTTAGAGCTCTACTAAGTACCTTTTTTATATTGACCTGAAGTGATAGTTTGATTATTTATTTATTTATTTATTTTTGAGGTTAGCCTTTTTTATGTGTTTTTCTTCTTACCCCGACCACAGCAGTGTGTAGCTCTGCTTCTGTGCTGGATTCCAAACTGAGGACACACTGACCGCGAAATGTGAAGACTATGGGAAGACGCTCATAGTTTATGAGCTCAAGCTGAGATGTAAAATAAACAAGTGCCATGTAAAGAAACATCTCAAAATGTAAATGAAACCAAATATTGGGTGGAATAGTAACTCAATAGTAATTCAGATGGAATGCCCATACTCTCTCTCTTTCTGCTTGATGTGTAGGGTGGCAGTTCAGTTTACCATAAGAGACTTGATGTCATTATTTAAGTCCATTTTCGAATGCATGTTCAAAAGTTTGAAAGGATAGGTTCATATTTTTTCTGTCTGTCTTAAAACACTACTCACACAACCATCCAGGTACATTGACACAGTGTTTGGTCACTGTAATTGTTCCTACTGACTATAAGTTTATTCTAATGAGATATTGGACAAAATCCACATTTTTTTCTTTTGTGCAAAAAAAACATTTGAAACTTTAGCCAAAGCTAATATGAGTTTTGGATGGTCTGAGTTAGCCAAATCAAATATATACTTTACAATATTGGTTTTTATTACAAAACTCCCTCTTTGTGTTACTTTGCAGCTCAGCAAGGAACGCTGGGGATTTGGAAATAAAAAGATTCAGAAGAGACAAAGAATCAGAAGATATCCACTTGATTTGGTTAACTAAGACTGCCAAAGATTCATATTGGCTTTGGCTAAAGTTTATAATGCATAAATGCACAGAATGAAGACTGTGGATCTTGTTACCATCTCTTACATTGAAATTATGTCACTGTGGAAGGAAAGAATGATTACAGCAATCAGTAACTGTTTCCGTGTTAATGTAGGGATGTAAATTTAGTTTTGAGACAGACTTGGAAAAATGTGGATCTATTGGATGTTTGTGTCTCCCCAATTGTTACCATTTGGTAACTCAGTCATGCTACAATAATACTGCAGTGCATTTGCATTACTTAAATGGGTTTACTTAAATGGAATTGCTTTGATAACAAATGTTATATAAAAGCAGGAAGCAGCTATCTTCAGACACCTGCTGTGTCATATCAAGAGCTGTGACTCATTTTCAGGACAAAGACTTAAAATTAAACATTTTCTTTAAGCTCCGGGGATTCATTCATACCATAACAACCCTACCAGGTAAAACAGTTTGCATCAGCTAATCGCCTAAAGGTATGGATGTGTGTGTGCGGATATGTGTGTGTCTGCCCTGCTTTGCTCTGCTCTGCTCTGCAAGAAGGTGCTGATTATTCCTATTAGAATCGTGTTGTGTTTCAGGCACAGTAACAGCAGTGTCATCTGCCAATGTTATTTCATGCTCGGTTGGGTGTGAATCAATTTCATTCCGGGGAACAATTACTGAAGATTGCAGATTTTTTTTTTTTTCCATCCTTCCAATCATAACATTTGAATCAAATCATTGTGCACTGCTCAACATACAGTGCCAGAATCAAAACACATCAGCTGCTCAGTACTATGATCATGTGATGTCTCTAACAGGCCGTTTCCAAGGGAAAAGGAGTTGTTTGCAAACTGCTATGTTTGTTTCAGTTTCCCTCAATTTAAAACACACAGCAAAAATATTCCCTCTATATTCCCCTTTTCTGCTCTTTTCTCTGGGTCAATAAATACCACACATGACCTTGGTGAACTCTGACTCTGAGCGTTTACATTGTCAGGGCAGGGTAGTCAAACAATACTTTGGATGGATGGGAGATAAAGCCTCACACATTCTCCCATTACTCACATAAAGAATGTTGGCCCCCTCGGCGATGGACAGAGAGCCTGGATTCCAGGAACCTAGTTGGGCCAACACTGACAGTTATTTCTGGCCTCAGAATTGGAATGAGGCAGACTGGAGGTGGGGAAGGCTACACAGGGAGCCATGCTTCAACAGTTAAAGAGGCTGATCAGCTCGAGGTTGTGCACCTTTCACTAACGTGGAGGTGTCATTCAAGCCCAGCTACCTCTAACTGGAGGAAAGGGTCCATCCATGGATCACTAAACAACACAGACAGACAGGCTCTATCCAATTAGAAACGGCTGCAATGTATCTGCCCCAACTTCCAGTGGATTTTAGTTAGACATGGATGGTATACTGTTAAGGCTTAAGATCAAGGTGAATATAATTAAACTGGCAACGCTTTAAAGACCCAGACATATTTAAAGCTAGTATATTCTAAAATAAGATACCCACCTGCTACCTGAAATTAAAGTAATAGTGGTCCTTTCAAAGGCACACTGTAACTAACTTTGAGCTAAATGCTTGGTAAGATTTTTATAGAATTGATTATTTTTATTTTAGGTATGTTAAATTCTGATTTATAATAGCATTCGGTCGGATAGATTTAAATTTTACAGGTGCCTGCAATTAAATATTTTCTGAAATTGAGTAAGGAGCCTATAATTGTCACGCTGATGTGTTTTAGCATAATTTCTGTCCTTTGTCACAGAGGAACACCTTGTAGAGGGTGCGTGCAGACAGCATACACAGATCTCCTTCTTTCATGCCTTGTGAACTACTCATCCCTTTCCTGTCCATATCACACAGATACCCGACTGCTTTCGAAAAAGCTGCAATCATTGTGCCCTGATTTTTGACTCAGGGCTCCAGAATATCAAATTGACAAAAGAAGATGCTATTTCTGAAAGAGGCACAAGAACATAACAAGCACACAAACAGTAGAAGAACAAGAATCGATAGAGATTCTCTTTTTGCAACATTGGGGATGTGTGATGTGGTGTATTGTACGGTACATCAACCTTCCACCCACACTTTGTAGATCTAAACAGACACTATGCTTGTTGTTCGTCGTGTTGCCACAGCAATATTTCTATTTATCCTGTGAGACAGCTATACAAATAGATGAAGTGCAACAACATGACATTTTCTGTACTTCAATTACTTTGCGGGGCTGGGCCACGTGGGTTAAAAGCCAACAAACCATAACTTTCCCTGACATTTCCTCCCCCCACAGTGACCGTTGATGGATTCTCCCTGACAAAGCATTCATTATCGCGGAGAACAGAGAGTGCACTAAAATCTCTTCTCTTTTCTTCTCCCCTCCATCCTCTGCCTCTCCTGTCCAAATCGAGATGAACTCAGCTGCGAGAAGCAGAATGGGCTCCGCGCTCACCGTCAGAAGGGAAAAACGTTGATTCGCTGCAGGATATTCACTGGCAATCAAAAACTATATATCCTTATTGCAGGGCGGCCATTATGGTGCAGTGGGCAGAGGGGCATATCAAGTGGAAACAACTGTTCTGTGTCAGCTCAGATTTGATTCTGCTACAGTGAGAGAGACTGCTATGGAAATGAGCTATGATGGCATGCCATTGAAGATTAGCTCCCTTTTATCATTTATCTCAGAGTTCAGTGCACTGAGGCTCAGTGGTCCAAGATGCATCAAGTCACCTCATGTGGCAGGCAGTGCCCAATACTCCCCCAAAGAAACCATCTGGAAAGATGTCGCTAAAATGTAATATTCAAACAGTTTAATCAGTGAAACAGTTTGAACAGATAAGATGGAATATCAGCCGTGGGTCAAATATAAAAAACCCTGTGTTGCTTTTTTAGATCTGTTATGTGACTATTTAACAGGCAGGGATGCATAAGGGAACAATTTACATGCCAGACTTGGTGTCTTAATCACATCTCTCTTACATGGATGCAAACACACACACACAAATATATAGACACACAAACACACACGCACACACATACACAAGTCTTATCCACCCACAGGCAGGGGACTGGTTGTCTGATAGCATTAGCATTCATGTCCAACCCTGATAGAAGCAACACAGGAATCAGACTCACTTCAAGAGGTTCACATCACAGACAGAAACACATCCATTCACTGTGGACAGGCTAATAAATAAAAGAGTAACCCTGTGGCAGTAACAAGCCTATAAAGTATAGCTATGTTTTACAAGTGAATGAGACGGCCGGCCAAGAAAGATGGTTACCTTGCGAGAGCCGGGCACTCTGTACTTTACAAGGCTGAGAGGAGTGTGTGACTCTATCCATTGCTGCACTCTGCTGCAGATTGACTCTCTTCATCATGATATGAAAATCTCAGGGTGTCACAGCATGAGTTATCATGTTTACACTTTAGAGATGATATACGTCTCTTAAGATGATGTGCATTTTTCTAAAATATGAACTGGTGCAAAAATCCATTGTGGTTTGAAAAACACATTCAAACATCTTAATAAATCAGATGCGTCTTTTTTACATTTTGTATGAAGCATGAATAACATAATATTATTTATTTATGAATTTGGTTATAAGATATAGTGTGGAATTTCAAATACTGGCTTTAATTAGGACACAGAACTACTAAAACAATGAGAAAATGACTTGATGAATTTATTTGTGGCTACAGAAAAAAGTGAAAATCAGACACTGTACGGACAGCCTGATTCTAAACCCCAGCCACGACTGATTTCCAGATTGGGACGAATTTCTGCCTGATTGGTTGTCGTTGTGTCAGGGTCACAACACCAGATTAATTGCATGAATGATCACTGATCAGGCTCATGGACAGTTGGATTGGATGGTTTTCTGGCAGTTCCGTAATTTTAGTCTGCTGTTTTGGAGTTTGAGCACTTTCACAGTCCAATTTCCTTCATGACTGCTACCAAAAGATCTGTTACGTGAGCTTGTTTTAAGATTATCGTTGTAGTATTTTACATGGTGTGACTAAAACTGTAGTCTTCAGACTACTGCCGCTAAAACTGAGCACAGAATAGACAGGTGATATTGTCCTCATGTTTCAGGCATCTGTAGCTGCATGATATTCGTTTGTTCCTTCTTACTTTCCCTTCATAGTTTAATTGCGCAAATGACACTTTTCTCTCTTTTCACATTTCAATTGTTGAGGATGCAGCCATTTTGTTTTAATACATTTAATTGGATTTATTATTTGACAAAACAGACCGGGTGGTCGGTCTTGTGAGCAGCCACATCATGACTGGTCCGTTGATCTTTACAATGTTGCAGGTTCTCTCACGGTAGACAGCCTGCCCAGCTTAAGACGACAAATTCTGACGTTTAAGAAGCTGAATCAGACATATTTAATAAAGTGATCACTTTTCATCAATTTTCTATGTTGACCTTGTAAATACTATATAGATTTATTTGTACTGTATTTATACTGTACCACTGATCAAAACACTTTATTGACAGAAGCGTGCCCAGAAAATAACTAAACCAGAAGTGAATAAAGGACAGCTGAAGTTACTACACGGCTCTGGTCTGGTGGACACACCAGTCCTGGATAAAATGACTCCATGTCAGCTCCAACATATGCACGTCAAGTACTGGATCAAAAACGTGCCTGGTGGACACAGGCATTTATATTTACACAATGGCTGTTATACAAGAAGAAGAACCAAAAGCCAACCAATCAGAGCAAGCTAACTCAGTGGCCTCAATTACAGGGAATGTCTGAGAGCAGTCAAAACACCGGCCTCGCCATGTCAGCGTTAGCCCTACTCCAGTCCACAGAGACTGCAATCAGCAGCACACAACACAAATATAAACACATTAGCTTTAATTAGATTGTGGCCAGCACTTTGACTCCATCAAATCTAATACATATTATGCTGGATGTAATCCAGCTGGTTGCTATGGTATTGTTGCCGCTGCAGTGAAGGGGGTTGGAAGAATATGTGTTGCTGGGGAGGCTGCCATTTGTTTAACTGGAGATGGAGATGGGAGTGGGACTATGTGTGTATGTATAGGTTGTTAACAGTGTATTTAATGTTGGTGTGCATGCATGCAAGTATGTGTGTTAGTGGTTATTTCCAGGTGGTTTAAAGAGAGAGTATGTGTGTATGTTTGTGCATGTGGTTAGGGAGGTAGGGGGTTGCTGTTTGTATAAATGCATGGCCACACATGTGTCACATCCAACATATGCTCCCCAACAGCTCTCCCTTTGGCGGGAGGCTGAGCCATGGCACTCAGCAGGACTCTCCCTGACATGATCCAGGGGGACAACGTAGAGCATGGTCCCGGGGGCCACAAGGCTCAGCCTGGGGCCTTGAGAAGGCTTGAAATCTGTTTGTGTCCTCACTGTCACCTGTGCCTGTGTGAGTACTAGACCACACATGCAATCATGAATACATTCCTACACACTGAAATGTTAAACACACTATGTAGATACACATGTTCATGTTAATATGGCTGATTAGTTATTTTTATTTTTATTATTAATAAAGGTGAAATCAATGATTGACTGTATCGTTTTGACTCTGAAATGCCAGAAAAATGCCCACCACAGTTTCCCAGAACACAAAAATAACTTCAATAGACATTTAATATTTAATCATAGATGACAAAGAAAAGCATAAGATCCTCATGCTTGAAACCAGCAAATGCCAGATTTAGATGATTTATTAAACATTTCAAATCACTGATCATAGGGCTCCTCCACCCATGTCTCGCATCTGCTATTGTTACCTTTACATGACACTAGACAGACAAACAGGTCCAGAGCTACCACTGTTGACACACATCTGCATCTCTCCAGCCCCCATTAGAACAGAGGACCCCTACAGACATCTCAGTCCCCTCTGTCTACAATTTATTAAGACACCTCAGGTTGCCATGTCCACATCTCTGGCCATCCTTCTCAACCATTAGGACCTCAGGGAAAAACTTGTGTCAGTTTTAGAGCTCCCAGACTGCATTATGAGGCCCTCACTGTCGCCACAGCTCTGATTTTGCTTACTTGGTGATTTAATGGGACGAAGCTTTGACATGTTCTGTGTTATCGGTCTCTGCTATTCAGGGAGTTGAGTCTTTCCCTCATGGTCAAAGAAATTAAAGTATGACAAGTAGGGATGTCATGATTCTCCAAATCCAAGATATGATTTGACTTTTGATTTTAAATCATGACACACAGTGTTTGCAATGGTTTTGGTAATCTGAAGTGGGGTTGTATGAGGTAATTATCCATAATCAGTATTTATCCATCTATTTGCATTTGCAAACACTCTCTCTGGACCTCCAATATAGCCTATTTTTTTTAACAAATGCATTTGTCTAGAACCACAAGCCATAGAAGACGTTCTATTATGGCAACCTCTTCTCAAATATCCCACGACTTCACAAACCACAGTGTTTGGCAAAGTACGAGTCAGTTCTGGCTTTTACTTCGATATATTTACTTCCGTCTAACCTGTCTGTCTTCCTTCAGTTAGAAAGAAAAAATGAACTTAGGTTTTAGTTTTCTGAATCTGACAACAGCAACAACAACAACAACAAAAAAGTTTTACATTTCTGTTTTTGGTTTAAACAAAAAATGTGCACAGTTCAGTGTTTTATTTTACCATTTACACCTGACCCAGACTTCAGTATTCAGACATAGTGTTTAGGAGTGTTCTTAAAAGTATTTTTATCATTTATATAATCCCTGTTTCAGAATGTAATCAAACTGATTCAATTCTTAGTGGGATGCTCATGTTTCTCTGTTTCTGCTTATTATCACTTAATTCAACAAATTTCTTAAACAGTGAAGTTGCTCTAAAAACATTTTCAAGGTCTTAACTTTATTGGCCGTGAAGGGGGAAGACTTTAAGGCCTAAAATGATCTTTTTTCAGCGTGGAATGAACCCACACAGACAGAAGCCTCAAATGTCACAGCCGCAGCCTCAGCAGATCTCTGGCCAATGGACACAATGAGTGACGTACAGGGCTTTTGCTGCTGTAATGTGCAAACATCACTGTTTGAGCTGTTCTGGCTCCAGCCTGCACTAGTCTCTCTGCCTCTCCAAACTTGGAGAGCAGCACCCAAAGCTGTGTGCAGTTACACGTCTCTAATCCTGTAATTACTGGCCCATCAGCGCCTAGTAAAACCATAATTGGAACCAGCTGTCTATTTGTTTTGTCTTTTCCTCTCCCAATCTGCACCATGACCAATTTGACATTTGCAAACACATCTCTGGGCCTCCAATCCAGCCTATTTTTTTTAACAAGTGGGGACAATTTGGTCCAGATTACATTTGTCCAGAACCACAAACCAGAGACAGGGGGGGAGGCAATGTCAAGTATGGCAACCTTGTCTCAAATATCCCCAGATTCCACAGAGCACAGTATTTAGCAAAGTATTAGTAAGGCCTGAGGTCCAGCTGTACGAGAAAAACAACATACTTGGCTGAAAAAAAGATTAAATTAATGATCAAGACAAGCAGACAAACTCATGGCCATGCTTAGAGGGAGATATAAAGGTTACTGAAAAACAAAGTGAGTAAAAAAAAAAAAAAACAAGAAAGAGAAAGATTGGAGTTTTATTCATGTAAACATTTCCCAGAGGCTGCTGCTCTCTTGGCAGAAAGAAGCACATTGGTTATTTACTTTGCGTTTGTGTTACTTTGTTTATTAACATAGAGATGCCGGTATACCATCAACTATTAAAAACATGAAGAAATCTTTGGAGTTTAATTAATTTCTACTTTAGTCTTGCAACCCAGTTTCCACTAATATACAAAATATGCTATAAATATGAAAATTCATTATTGAAAGAATGAAACTGCCTCTAAGGAAGCAACAAACAACCCAGTGTACAGTATAGTGTGTAATTTCTTTCTCTTTTTTTACCTTCATCATTACAACAAAACTTTATTTTTGGCCATTCTGTGGCAGCAGAAACAAACTGAACACAACACTGACATTATGATGTGAATTTATTTATTCCTTATGGCCACCTGGTGGATGCAAGTACAGTTTTCAACCTCTTTTAGCTCCAACTTTGGTCTTGACTAAATCTGAGTGAAATATCTAAATATCTTTCTCTAGCAAGAAGTATGTCACACACCACCAACTATTTTACAGATTTTGGTGAGACTGGATTATATTTTATGGAGAAAATGATTTCTGGTTTCCTTCTGATATCCTCCAGCTGCTTTGCCTCAACTCACAACTGATTTCCTGATGGACAGTAAATAAACTGCCCTGACTCTGAGCTCAAAGCATCAGGGGAGTGTTAATGTTTGTACCGCAGGTGTTTTCAACCACCAGGAAGAGGAAGTTTTCAGGCTTTGGGTGCTGAGAAAAAGTGATGGGGAGTAGAGCCAATGTCATGCCAGAACCGGAGCTGGGCAAGCAGTCACATCATGGCAGAGGCGATGTGACAAAGTAAATCTAGGACTGACTTTTAGTCACTGATGAGCGCTTTGTAAAATAAAAAAAAACTGAAAGACAGACGCTGAGCTGGGCTTCTTGCTGCTGAACTAATAAGCAGTATTAGCTGGCTGTTACATCTTGTGTATTTGCACTTGGCAGATGTTTGGTTGTTAGCAAAATTGGCGAATCCCTAGTTTTTGATCAAATACCAGTTTCTACACATTGTTGTTTTAGGGTTTTTGGAAGAAACAGTCTTTGCTAAGCTAAACACATTGTGGATCTATCTCTGTTAGAGCAATGAAATCATCAGTCAATGTCGATTTCTTTCAGTGGGGCATAACCAAGGAATTTTTACTTGCCTAAACTAATGTAAAGCACTGCCAGACAATCTATTGTGCTGTGTAGACATGTAGACTTGCTCTGTGCTGGAAGCACTCAGATAAACTTGATATTGAGTCTCTTGGACTCTGGGTTTGGATCAGTCAAAGCAGATCAAAAAACAAATGGCAGTGATTTCTTTATTTTAGGCAACATATCTTGGCTAACGTGGGCTCTACATGGAGCAAAGAATAATATTAATGTGTAGAAATACAAGTTCATGGCCCATTTTGCATTGTTGTAAGTAACAGTACCACCACTTGATGTTTTGGTACTAATTCCCTGGGGATAGATAAGGGTTTATTACTCCACAAGATGTTCCACAGCCATGCTAACCCTCATTTTCATTCTGTTTTCCTTGTGAAGGTCATTGTTTGTTTTCCTCTCTCTGTATACATTACATTTCACAGTCTGTTGCTTCATTCTCATCTAATGACTTGCAGGCTCCTCGGTCTGATTTTCAAGAAATGAAAGCAGACATGACAGACTAAATGACTTCAATTCTACTCCGGAGTGGAACTACATACCCTCGGTGAAAAACACACACCGGATAAATAACAAATAGAGAAGCAGCCAGTACTATCAAGAAATGCAATCATGATGCAATAAAGCTGCACAACAACAGAAAAGACATGATTAAAGTTGTTTATGGAATCAAAATGGAAAGTGTTACTATCTTATTTTTGAGTTGTGCTTTTATAAACTTGCGTCCTCAAGTGCATTTTGTCAAGGACTGTACATGATTATGAAAAACTGTCTGCAATGTTATCGCCTACAAATTATGTTTGAATGCAAGTGTTTTGCATTGGCAAATCACATTTAGGAGGGAGCATAATGCCACACAGATTATGTTTGTTGTGCTTTTCTTGACCATATCAGACTTCATATTTAATATATCTTCAAGCATTTGCTGCCGTTGCTGGTTAGATTGATCTTTAATATCTGCAAAAGGCAACTAACTATTCGAAATAAAGCCATTTTATTAACTTTTGAGATCATGATTAAAAATACATTTGAAGCAAAGAGAATGCCAAACTTCCTTTTTTTAAACAGCTGATTATAAAGTTATTCTTTTTCAAGGAATAATGATCTGCTTTGGAAATATTAAATATTCCAAATGGTTTTCAGAGAGCAGTAAGAAACAGGCTGAATCAGGCTTTCGAGATAAATACTTTTCCATTTCTTTTTCTTGGCAAATAAAGTTATTTTGATCCCTGTTTATAATATTAAGATGGAGGGTACGTTTAGCAATGAAGCATTCACCCTGTGACATAATTTTTAAACATTTTAAGCTCCCACAAAGATGGAGTGCTTGCTTTAATGTTGTATAAAACATTCATGTGAGATAATAGTAATACTTTATCTCATATTCAATAATAACAGAGTTTGTGGGCTTTCTTCATGGTGTTTGATACTGTACCTTTAGCCAGCGTTGCCTAGGGGCTCATATTTGAAATGCTACAAATGTTGTAGCAACACAGGATAATTTAATAGGTTTCTGACTGCCAATCCCCAGGAGCCAACATGAGACAGGAAAAAAAAGGCAGCTATTCTAATGTGCGCTTGGCTCTCTTCCTTGACTCGGCTGCAACTAGCACTGATAGGAATGATGGTTTTTATATGTATCGCTTTCTGAGTGGCGGCAGATGTTCCGCATTCTCCAGCAGCGCTCCGTTCCGGGGGGAAATCAGGGAAAACTACGCACTATAAAATTAAACCACTGACACTTCACCAGCCCTGAAACCAAATAGGGCCCGCAGCATCAGCAAGCTGGAGCGAATCCATCATTTCTCATTTTTAGAGGGTTCCATCTGTGCTAACTTTCATTAACACTGGCTGTATCTGCAGTGAACTGCTATATAATAGATAAACACCACACTACTTATTCACCAGGGCCCATTGTGTTTGACATGAAAACATGCAGAGTATAATGTAGGATGAGGATAACCCTATATGTCTAAAAAAAAAAAAAAAACTAGCATTGTCTGTCTGATTTCATTCTGTTTAAAACGGAAATAATTACTTACATTAGTGTGCACCACAGTCGGTAAGTCTTGCCAAAAAACAACTGTGTTTACATGGTGTGTATTTGAGTTTAAATCCGTACAGATGGATGAAATGATTTTCTATGTGACTCATCATCTTGTTTTATTATAAGCCCACATACCAGAAATGATTTGATGCTCTTTACAGAAGGATGTAAAAACAAAAGTTATTGCTTTGTTGTTTTGATCTTTGTTTGCACGTTTAGTTTAGCTTTAAAAATGTGATTTAATTTCAGTACGAAATAGGTTGTAATGTCACTCAATATATTGTTTGCTCTTAATTACAGGAAAAAGTCAAAGAACACAATATAAAAAGAAGAAGAGATTGTACCATCCATTCACTGACCTTTCTGAGTATGACGAAGGTTACTTTAAATCTTGCTTGAAAGAAACATCTCACTGCATGATTTTGCCATTAGTCAGTTTTTTTTTTATGTCTTTAACTGTATTCAGATCATTTCTTTGTATTTTGTAATCTGTTAGCCTCCACCAGTAGCCAGTCACACCCAGTTGAACCTGGATAAGGGGATTAGACCTCGGGCATTATGGAAATAGTAAAGATCAAAAGAGGACCAGCAATGGTCAGACTGTTCACGCAGGTAGACTGGTGGAACAAAGCCTTTTTAATTACCCTTTTAATTGCCCCTTTAACAGTATGAATTAGCATTTTAATGATGGGTATGTAATTAGGGTGGAAAAGGCTATGAGAGCTGCAGGCTGCTAATAATGCCTCTCAGCTCAGAGATCACAGCAACAGGAGACAAGAGCAGCTGCACCTGAGCGCCGACACACACCGGACCACTCAGCCAACAATGAACAGATGCTACATATAGACACGCATACAGAGGAGGACTTTCTGCACGCAGGCACATATATGCATGTAAACACACAAAGATTTAACAGTCACTGGGGTGAACAATTGGTGGACATCCAGAAAGAGAGAACACAGTGACGAACACTTTTCATACACAAATCCACACAGACAGCCAAGTCCGCACAGACGCCCGATTAAATCATTAAGCTAGTCATTAAAACCATTAAACACTGAAGTGATTATGTTCTCAGTCACCACTGTATATCGAAACCTGACAATTTTCTTTGTTCATATGGTAGAAAAAATGGTGCTACAGTGGAAACAAACATTTTAACAAGGGCTACTATACATACAGTTATACACATAGACATGGATGTACATGCAAACTGACAGCCTATACACACACACAAGCACACAACGTCACAGAGGAAAAGCTTTGAAGACCTTGGCAATTACCATTCACTACAGGCTTGCGTGTAGAGATTGAAGGATGGTAAAGGATGAGAGTAGTTTGGCTAAATGCTTTCCAGCTAATTAAAAGACTAACGCAGCCTCCAAATGAGCATTAGGATTCATCTGGCTTATATGCAAAAAAAAAAAAAGCAGAGATGTATATCTCATGAAATGAGCACAAGATGAAAGCAGGCGACATGAAATATATACCGTTCATGTGTGCCAAACGTTTGTCGAAACAGAAACCTTTACCTGTGTTTACACGCTAAGCGTCAAAGATGTTCTTGTAATGGTCTGTTCTCAAGGGGCATGCAGATCTTTTTCAAATGAATATGTGATAACTTAAATGGGCCTAAAAGGAGACACAATGTAGGCAGTAATCATGTGACATAATGGCACCATATGAAAAAACAACAGTGGCAGATCTCATTATTACCCAGTAATGATATCTGCAGTGTAATAATGGAAATCTTTGCTCATGATACTATCTAGAAGCTCATATATTGTGAATTCAAAGCGATCTTTTGTTTTGCGCATGATCAAATACAAATGTTCTCCCTCTCTTTGACCCTAGTTTTATACTTTATACCAGTCGTTCTGCAGCTTGTAGTATTTCTTTATGACTGGACACTAATAGCATGCTGCAACAAAGAGACACATTTTTATGAGCTGAAAACAGATCAAACCTGACATGTAGCCTTTATATTTGTGAAACCTGTAATCAGCCTTTGCATTCAGTCTGGCTAATCTTACTCTAATTGCAGCTGCCCTTTTACAAGCCACAAACTTGGTTCTATTTAGCACCCACATTAAGATTATTTAGCCAGAGCCCAGACATAAATATAAAGGCGGGGGTAGCATCAAGAACAGAGGACTGTCTTTGTGCAGTGTTGCTTCTGGGAGAGACAGAGGGGGTTTCTCAGTATGCTCTGGACGGCCGGCCTAATTATTTTTCCCAGAGATGAGGTCACATTCCTCATGGCCCAATCAGGGAGAGAGCAGAGCTTGTTATTAACAATCTGCAGACAAACAAACATGCTGGTTAAAAGGCATCCATTTAGTATAAAGCCTTTTTTTTTTTTTTTTTTTTTTTGCTCTAGTCGCAATGATTCAAATCAAAATTCAAATAAACAAATTTAGAGACACAGTAAGGTAAACAAATAAAAGAAAATAATCTTAATATTTTGTCCATGAGAGTTGTAACTTAGAGCAATAAAACAGATTTTCCCTCGAGGCATGCAGTACTATGACACGATGACACAGCAGGCAAAAAACGCCATTAGCAGTCTATTACTGTTATTTGATGTGCGTTAAGCAACCCTTCTGCAGATGGTTTAGTAATGTTCAACGGTATTAGGCCTGTTGTCATGGTGAACACCAAGGATCCTGCGAACTGTCTGGGAAAATTATTGTCATAATTAGCCTTTCTTATCCTAATGGATTAGTTTCTAGCGATGTTAAATGTTGAGCAAACTTAACTTTGCTTCGTGTTCCCTTTGACACCTGGCATACATGTGATACGTCAATCCCTATATATCCTGAAAGGTCTTTTCTCTTGCTCCTCTTCTCCTTGGTAGGATTTCACGTCAAAAACATTTCAGTAAGATGGCGACAGACGAGAGTCAGAGCACAGGGGTCGACGGTTAAAGGACGATCTCGATGCATCAGAAACAATCAACAGGAAGCTTTTGACCCCTCGCTAAACCTCGCTCCACTTAGCCAGTGTTGCTGCCTCTCTGTGTTTTCATTCGAGAACATCACCTATGGAGTTTACAGCAATAACTGTGACAGATTTACCACTGGAAATTCTGAATTAGGTATTTGTACTAAAAAACAACATATTATATTATTATATTATTATAGAAAAAACATAGCTTATTAAACAGAGGTTAGCCTTACGCGAAGGTTCTCAGTCATCCAAAAAAGGTTAAGTTTGGGGCAAGTGGACTTGTTTGTAGATCCCTGAAGACCTCATCCAAGAGGCTTCTTCAGTGCTGAACTGAACTCAAGTATTATTATCTTCAATCTCAAGTTGTTATAGTAGCATCTTGGCTCACATGTATATAAAAGTATATATGTATATGTATATAAAAGGTAACAAGAACACACAAAACACAAGATCAATAAATTAAATACAGAATATAAACACTGATGTAAATCGCTCCAGAATATTTCAGAAGTGCACCTTAAATTATACAATGTTTAAGTTAGATCACACTCACATCACAAATGCATCAGCTACCCAATTAAAATGACCATAATGCACATTTTAATAACATTTGTTAACATCATATAAACTAAGCATAACATACTATAAATTATTTAAACAGCTCTATCACATGTAGCTTACAAAATGCCATGTCACTGTATATTAGAAGTTGTTTAAGTTAGCATATAGTGTACAGTAATAAAACATTCCACAGTCAGGACGTCTGTGTGAATTTGCACTTGTTGTGTTACAAACACAAACCAGACTAGGTTGCCTATGGGTGAAATTAGTTGCATGACATGATGTCAATTCTAATAGTTGCTAGTTCAGCAAAACTAAATACGACCAAATCCAGTCATCTTCTGTGGCTAATAGCAACATATTGGCAAGAGGCTCATAAACAGCCTATTGCTGCTGTCACTGACGTCACTCACAGAAATCTGCAGACCTTTATCGTTGGCCCATTTCTCCTCTTCTTCGTTTTCTAAACTGGGCACCTGATGCTTCTTTGGTTTTTTACTTTGGTCCATGATGAAAACACAACATCATTAACCACTATACCTTTGCCAACACCGTCGGTTTGCCCGTCAATAAACCGGAGTCACGTGAGGTCACGTAGATGACTAAACAGATTTTTTTATTTTATTTTTTTTATTTTTCACATAACCCAATTAATTACATGTAGGTATATGGGTCTACGTTACTTCTATGAATGAAATACAATTTATGTGAAGCAGTTTGTGTTGTGTGGCCTGCCGCCTGGGATCAGTCTATCCCTCGGCCCCCTCCACCTTGCCTCTTCTGACACACACACAACCCGTATGACTTTAGGAAGTTAACGTGACAATGAGAGGGCCCACTCCACTAACTTGACGTGGAAATGAGAAGTATAGAAAACTTTTTTTTTTTCAGGGCACTTGTGCGCCCTCACATAGATTGCGCCCTGGGCGTTCGCCCACATTGCCCATAGCAAAAACCGGCCCTGCATGTATGAGATGGATGTGTCAGACTTGAACAGGAGTGTCTCTAACAGAAACTGTAACCCCACAAACTATAGTAGCTAATGATATAGTTGGCTGATAGTATATGCTGCTTGGCTTTCAAAAGTAAGACTAGTTAGATGGACGTACATGAAAAAAGAGAAACTGTGAAATTCATTCCTTACACTTTAATTCTTGTGTTTCTGATGATTGGCCAACCGAGGGATCAATTTATACTTGTACTACACTTTGCTTTGGTGGTGCTTTGGTTTTGAGCTAAGTGAGCTCCAGTGTACTTTAAACATTCCACCCTATCATAATTTAACTACTGTATGTAGTGATTATCACTGTATTCACTGAGGTTATCTAATAGGCGACAGCACATAATGCACCATAGTATCCTTCCATGTAGATAACACAGTCACATCTGAACTCAGACTGACCATACAGTGTCTACCACACAGACTTTTTCTCTTATCAAATTTGATATTTTACAGAGCCCACTCGGCCACGTTCACAATGGGATGAGCTGATTCTACTGAAGGTCACCTCGACATCCGAGCTGAATGAATGACATTTAGAGTACAATTTCCTATTTTTAACCATTTCCTTTGAAAAGCGTTACTCTACTTGTACACACCATGCACACACATCCACATTTGTGTACACGACCATACAGCAGGATTTCAGCTAAGCCGCTAAGCTCCAGTATTCACTGCAATGAGTTATACAAACAGGAACGACTGTGCAGGTCCCAAACTGACCTCTGATTTGGAACAGATTAGACACTGACGAACATGGACTCTTCATCCTTCTTTTAATTTATAGATGAATAGTGGTTAGTGGTTAATGGGATGACAAATAATATTTAGTTGATGTTATTTTAAAAATAATGTGGTGAAGTATTTAATTTAATTTAACTATAAATTACAAAAAAAACCAAAAAAACATTTGTTTAGGTTCCTATACGCCCTTAGGTTTACGGTATCAGAATACGTAATTCAGGATTTTCTTTTAGGAACTGACTTACTTATATGAATTTAAACATTTATAGCTAGCACTTTTGCTCCTGTTATTAGAAGATGGTATTTCTTCTAACCCTGTTGCAAAAGGACATGTCTCTTTGTGCTCCCATCCAAGATAATCAAGTCATCCTTGTCCACATGCCTCCCTGTATCTCTCCTCCAGCGCCCTGACCTTTATCTTCAGCTAAATCTTATTTGCCTTCAGGACTTTATAGGGTTTTCCACTCGTTCATAATCTATTTGCAGTGTCCTACAGACTTTTCATTGCTATGACATTTGACAAAAAACTTAATGGTAAGATATTTCAGTCCTTGTATTCATTTGCGGTCGACTTTGAGTGAATCCTTTTGGAAGCAGTGGGTAGATGGATTGTGAGCAGCTTTGCTCCAGGGACATTTTCCACATAGTTCAAGGAGATTACCTTTTTGGATGTGTGCTCCATTAAGCAGCTCTTCAAATCACAAAAATAGATCCACCAAAAAAACTTTGTGGAGTTACTGTTTACTGTCCACTAAAAAGAGAGTCTAATGAACTACATAACATCCCTTTTCTCTTCAGATAACATGACAACTTCTTCTTCCTCGGCAGAGGGAGACAGTGAAACACGAAATATAAATGGTTTAAATTGAATGTGAAACTTGCAGTCTGGTACTCATAAAATCTACTACTGAATATGAAGCTTATGTTTCAGTTGCTGTCATAAGTCTCTGGTCTCTAAGTCTCTCTCATGGAGTCTCTGTTCTTGTTTTCTCATGTGGGGTGGACATGAGTGGACCACATCTGTCATAAATATCAGATTAAAAGACATCAAAACTAAAATAACTACAACTAGTTTATGACTCTAATAGCTTAGCTAGTTTACTATGTGGTGCAGCTTGATTAAAAAACTTTAAGATGATCCAGGTTATTAAGTTATTATGTTATCACCAGCTGATTTTTGCATCTGGAAGCTGGTTTGTAAACATAACTTTTCAACAACAACGTATTTGATTTAGCACTGACCAGCTAATCTGGGTGCTGTGTGGGTGGAGAACTGATCTCATTAGTGCTGCTACTTCAACAGCAGTCAATTTTTATAAAACTGCCATGGAAGAGTCTTTGTGCTGTATGTGATATTGTAAAACTGGTCAGATATTTGCTGAAATGCAGGGGCAGGAGAGTATTTCTCCAAATGGGTGTCCTCTATCATCAGTGTACTTAGTGATGATGATGATGATATGGCTTTGCAATGATCAATATACCACTGTTATTGTGCTATTGGGCTCTGCTGAGATTTGCTTACACTCTCTTTCTGTTTCATGACTGAAGGGGAAACTAAAGGTCAAACTACTGAACATACATGTCCTTTAAAATTGTTCTGTTTCAGACATAAAGAGGAAAACAATTTATTATGACTACATCTAAAGTGACCAGACCTGCACATCATCGAGCGATGTCTGTGCACAAATTACTCTGACACTGAAACATTTCTTTTCTAGAGAGGTCAAAAATAAATAAATAAATAACAATTAAAAGAGGGGTAGTTCATTGCTACAGCCTTTACAATTTGCGTTCAATCAACTGTTTATGAACCAGCACTCCAAAGACCTTAGTGACACTTCACGATCACATAGCTTTGTGTGAATATCTGATGAAATTTTTTTTTTTTTTTTTTTATGAAACTCCAAATAAAGAAACCCATACCCCTCTAAACAACCAGAGCTGCGTTGCTGCGCCGCAGTGTGAATAGGCTGGTCTCTGTAGCCTGCAGTGGTGGTTGTGGGGAGGTGGGGGAGTAGAGGACGGGGAGGGTGGGGTAGGGTGGTAGGAATCAGTGACATTCTTCAAGGCCAGTGTAAGATTAAAGACCGGGGCTGTCGTGCCTCTGATCATATATTCACAAAAGATACCCTGTGAAGAACACATCTTTAAAGAGAGGCTGGCTGAAAATAAGACCACTACTTGTGAATATTTGTGGCAGCCCATTATACATATCATATAAATGGTCCATTACTGAATAAGGAGATTACACCCCGGAGAGTTTTTTTTAGTTACCCTTCTCATTTTCTGTTTGCCCTCTTTTTTTTTTTTTTTGGCACAATCCTGTGAGCAGCTGCCTCCAGTGGCATGATTTTGTCCTCTGTTATATTTTATGTGTGGAAACGTCATACGTTCAAGGTTTGGATTTAGCCGGGAGAGCGCTATTTTTCTTTTCTTTTTTTTCTTTTTTTTTTTTCTTTTTTGATCATACAGAATCACTCCAACATTATAGTATCGTGGCTTTGAGCTCAAAGACCAATGATAAAATAAAAAGAATAAAAAAAAACAGCCTTGGGCGTAATGTGCAACCATGACCATTTATGCAGAAATGAAAAATGTCAATAGTGCTTCCTTCCATAACATTGTCTATTTCACTGGCACATAACACTGGGCTGTGACTCACAAACATAAATTCAGCGCGCACAGTACAGTAAACCGAATAATGATTAATGTAACTTTCATCTTGGGTTTGCTTCACTTGGTGTGGCCTTGGGTCTTTTAATAGTCATGGCACAGTGGAAAAATGTAATAGCTTGCTATTCTGCATGTCCTTCAAATAAAATGTTTCCATAATGGATTCTCATTGGTAGATATATACATGCTTATACCGCACCATAAGTCTTGCCCTTTTTGTATCTTTCATGAAAGTAAAAAAAAAAAAAGTCTGCTAGATCACAAGATTACAACCCCTGGAAAAGGACAGCAAACAGCTAGGCCGCTGAGAAGTATTAATATAATAATCAAGTGTCTCAGGTTGCTCTTAATTCAATTGTCTCTCTTAACATTTCCCGGCTATGTCAATCAATGTGCCTGCCTTGTCTTTAAAGCAATAGAGGAGTTATCCATTCTGGCACCATTAAAACATCAATGTCTCATTTCTGCTAAATGGCAGAGGAAAGATAATTGGCATGTGTGCATGCATATTAATTAACTGATAATGAGACGATAAGGCCCTCTCTCTATCTGCAGATGTGGAACCACTAATCAATTGGCAGTGAAATGGGGTAAAAATGCGCTTCTTTTATCCCACTACTGAAATTAAAAACCTATTTAGTACCACGTTTTCCAACAAAGTGCTTTTCATTTATCTTCTCCAGCACATTATTCAATCACACTTTCCATTTGTATAATGGTAATATTTTCATGTAATTTCCCACTGCCTCTGAGATGGGTATTTTTGATATGGCTTTGTGAAATGGCTATTCCATTCCAGCTCCATTCACTAGCTGGTAATAAACTTACAACCTATATTTCAGATTAAATGTCTTCAGCAAATGGAGCCAGCCTCAGATGTCTCATAGCAATCTACAAAGATCACTTCTGCTCCCTGGTGGCGGCAGGGAGAATTACTTTGGTGTTCGTCCATGCCCCCTGGTGGCAAAGACTGGGAAGTGCTTGGACATCTTTGTAACACACTTCTTGGCAGCATTTCATGATTTGCTGTATGACACACTCGTTGTCTCTGAGCAGTAACAGCCTTCTGATATGCAGAGCGTGCTATCTAGCTGTAGAGCTGCAAGGTATCCACAGCTGAAACATAAGCTGACTATCTTAAAGGGTTGCTGCTTTAGCCTGCAGCAGAATTGGAAGCATTTGAAAGAGTGTGTTGTAACTATCAGCCCTGACCAGAGGTGTGTGTGTGTGTGTGAAAGAGAGAGAGGGAGAGCTTCAGAGGAGGAGGAGAAGACAATGAACATATAACGGCTGTGAAAACAAACAAAGGCGATGCAAAGTACGCCGCCAGGGGGGGCTGTGCAAAGATCTAAAGCAACGCTAAAAAAGAATAGGTACACAACAACGCAACAGTGATTGAATAAGTATATTTATCACAAAATAGTTTCTGGAATATGAACATGAGAGCAGGATTTCTTCAGAAGAGTGTGTTAATTTGTGTGTGCGGCTAGCCCGGATGACACCGAGGTTGATGGACAGTAGTGCAGCGTTGCCTCCTCCTGCTGACAGGCCCTCCTTCACCCTGGACAGGCCAATCTGTACACACAGCGACACAGACACACAGAGTCCATCTCAGTCACCACAGAGCCCATTTGTCATGTCAAATAGCTTCAGAGAGACACTGCGGTCAAGTTATAGAGGTGATTGTATCAAAGTGACCCCAATGCGATGGTCATAAATTGCTTGCTTTATGGTGAGGCGTTATATCGTTCCATTGGTAGAATTGAAAACAATGAAAGCACAGTCAGCTGATAAGTTTAATAGGAAAATAGTTTTTTTCAAGTAGATTGTGAATATTTGATAGTTTTCAGGTAATATATCATATTTCTTACTTTAAGAAGAGTTGACGTTGAAGATGACCCTCACATGGAATTCTTTTTGTTCTTTTCATCCTTGCTTTTGTCTGTCGGTCCATTGATTTCCTCCATAGACGCTTCCTTGGTAGAAGTGGCTGTCTTTGGCCTCTCATCTGGCTTTTCAGACGGGTCCACCACTGTGGCCCCCCTGCTTGTGTTGCAACCCATGATTTGGCAGAATCTAAGAGTCTACAATATGCTCTTCAGCAGATGGGAGTCCAGAGGCGTATGGAGTGTTAAAACACCGGTCGTAACCTTTAAACCTGTTGAAGTGTTGTGGGTTCAGGTGTTTTTGTTCTCTATGGCAACTTTAAGACTTCCTGTTGGGTTTGGGCACCTGGCTGTGTGTTGTCCTCCTTTTACAAGCCTTTGTCTGCTGGCCGTACTGCCTTTTTACCTCCTAAGCAACATTGGTTGAGAATTAACTCAGTAGCGTGCCAAAACATGGTTACTGATAAACACTGAAAGGGATTGTGTGTCAATCACAGGGCAGCCATGGTTACGATCTTGATGGGTGTTTCTGCTTGCGTTCAGTCAGAGAATTTTATGAATCACCAGTCAGCTAATGCCAGAGCAGATTTTTATTTGCAGATCTACTGGGTTTTAGCATAGAGTAAAGGAGAAACACAAACTGTAGATCATTGGTTTGGTGGATACATAGCTTTGAAGAAGAAGGTGGAGTGTGAGACAGAAAAATGAAAGCAATGAAAAGAGAATTACAGCTCATAATATAAATTCTATTAGTGAGTCCCCTGAGTAGAAGTGCTCTGCCAAGTAAAAACAGGTTTCCTGGCAGTGGCGATTTTGGGGGGTGGCCTGGTTCGTCTCATTGGCCACCCCTGCGGCCACCCCAGATCTGATAGGTAGTTGGTCAAGTTCGTCAACACGAGAAACAAGAGAAATGCTATCAATCAATGATGACAGCCGATCAACTGATTCAGAGCCAGATTTACATTTTGAAGTATCACAGTAATGGTCATACTGAGGCTGTGACAGCTGATCTCTGTTCAGCGTACGTTTGGCCAATGGCCAGACAGGTCAAGTGTCAGGTGACCGATGAAACGCACAACGTTACTGCTGCAGCTGCTGAAGAGGTCCGTGGAAGGAGCTTCAACTACTGGATAAACCGGTGAAATCCGTCGGAGGTATGGTAATGTAATGTTTATTTATATCGTAGTTCCCTCTTAATGTGTAGGAAAACTTTATCTAGTCCTAAGTAGGTACAGCAGTAGTGATGAAGGGCAAGGGCAGTCAGCTCCCCCTGCACATGATGGTAAGTCATGCTGGGATAGTTTGAATTTTCCATGTAGGCTCACATTAAAGCTGAATGTGTTTTCAGTTATACAATTATGACCGTCTGAAACATCATTAGTTCAAACAGTTGTAAAAGACAGAAGAACAATAATAAAATAATAATACACACACACACACACATTTATATATATATATATTTCTCAGATATCTGTGTATTCCCACAGCTGACCAGCCACACCCGGAGGAGGATCCCGCAGTGTCTGGAACTCCACCTGCTAAGCATGTTCATGAGAGTTTTGTTTTACATAACATTGCAGTATGTACTTTGTTTGGAGTTCATATTTTTTTTATTTGGTTTATGTTACAATTGTTTATGCACATTTTTCATAAGTTACTTTATGAAAATGCATTGTTTTAATATTATATTGTTTTTAAGCATTGATTTAAATGAATACATTCATGCTGAATCAAAGCCAATGTTTCAGTGTATATCTTCATCAGGAACATGAATACTGTCTGGGCTGAAAACCACTTTTTGCACATTTTCAAAGATCACAAGGCATCCTATAGAATCCTATTATTCAGTCAGCATCATGTGTACTTTACTAATTTAAATGCCATCTTGTCATTAATTAAAAACACATCTGGCAAAGAACAAATCAAAAAAGTTTTGGTTTGTTCTGTTGCCTGGATTGCTGTGTTTTAATATAGCCACAAGATGTCGTTTCAATTAGTAAAGCAAACAGGTAACAATACAGGTGACACAGATGATGAGCTGATGGCTGATAATGTTATTCTATAGGATGAGTTAAGAGCAGTTGAGATTTTTCTAATCTAATCTAATCTAATTTGTGAAGAGATGAGGACTTTAATCCACTACAAGGAAATGGCTCTTAGAAAATGTGTACCCTATCCTGAACACATTTTACTAAATAACCAGATATACGTGAGGACTGTGATAATGGGAAATGAAATTTAAATAATGACTTGTTTTTTTTTTTGTTTTTTTTTACCAGAATAGACACCTTTATTTAACACTTATGAGACAGGAAATTATGGGAGACAGAGGGTATGTGCCATGCAGAAAAGGACTTGGATTTGAACTGTGGTCGGCTGCGTACATGGCATTAAACTCCACTATGCCATGGCCACCCCACACTAGCTTTGTGTCCCCATCCTGGCCACCCCGGTAAAAATGTCCTGGATACGCCACTGTTTCCTGGTCGCTTCTTATTAACTTTCTTAAAAGGAAGCAGAGCAGAGTGAAGCCAAAACGCTGAGCAGAAACCAGTTTTCTCAGACGTGAAAGAGGAAAATCCACACCGTCTCTGCTCGTATGATAACCTCATAATAGAGAACATAATGTAGCATAATGTAAAGGTTCAGAAAACCCTGATCGTCCTTGCAAACCATGGGTGCGAGCGAGCATCATCCTGGGCATCGGCCATACACACGACTGAATGCTGAAATGCACACTGAAAAATTCAAATCATTTACAGAGTAATGTGACTATCTGTAATGTTCCCATATTTTATTTGGATCATTGGTTCCATGATACACTTTCTGTTTCCAAATCACACCATTAGCCAACACAATGAAGCAACCAACACCAGACCCACGCGGCACAGCCAGCCAACCCCAGCTCATTGTTAAAGTCAAGTTACAACCTGTTCACCTTTTGAAAAAAATATTTAAACATAAAATAAATACGTTAACTGCTTCAGAATCTCATATATGGGACGTTTAATGAATAAGAATGTTATAAAAACAGTAATATGAGAATTTTTTTCAAATAAATGTTTATTGTTTAATGAATATTTGCAGTTAAAGTGACTGTTGGAAGAATACATGGAAGGTATTTTGATTATCAAATTTAAAAAACCATTTCATGAGATGAAAACACTGTTCTTTAGAAAATAATTGAATGATAAAATGACTTTTATTTTTTTATCACAGTTTAAGAAAAACACAAAACATTTTCAAAATTTAAACCCTTTAGCAAAAGATAAAGTGATTTGTCAGTCTGTACTCACCAGAGATTTCAAGTTTACATATCGTATTTGTGCATGTTGAATACTGTACCATGATTGGCTTCCAAACTACCCGTGATGTATGCACGCATCTTAAAGTTATATTTAGATGTAACTGCAAACATGCAAAATTTCTTACATTTGTCCACGTAAGTACAATTGAAGTTTCATGCTGCTTAAAATATAAATTCTGTATTTTTCCTTTCATTCTTGTGATGAAACATAGAATCATGTTTCACTCTTAACAACAGGTTCGACTTGATTATATGTAACGATTTTAGAAGATAAGCCAAGAAAGCATCATTACAAGGTAAAAGGAAAAAAAACATTAAAAACTGCTTTAGAGTGGCTTGCACTGAACACTTAGCATCACCCCTCACTTAATACAAATCAAGTCAATTACAATCAAGTATTCATGAAGGCTATAGACACTGGTTGAGCTTGACACATGCTTGTCCCCATGAGCGCTGTAAGGGGAAGATAAGCTTGCCTCACAGTTTTAACTGCAGTTCAGTAACAGTACAGTAACATCCTCTCTCAGTCTAACCTTTATTTATCCAATGAAAGTCAACTGAGCACTTTCCAGCCATGGCCTACTTCAGATTCATACGACATCATACTCTTTCACCAGGGAGCTGCCCAGGACGACAATAGTCTTCTACCATTGGCCATTGAGCTGAAGGCCAAGTTCCCTATTCAAGGACAGCAGGTGTCAGAAAAAGTGCAGAACAAAAGAGCAAAAAAGGTTTAATTTTAGCTTAGACTGCAGACAACACTTTGAGCTGACAAATAATTTGACCCCAAGGAATTCTTATAGGATAGCTGTAAAGGAAGACAAAGCTGCTCTGTGCTTTTTTTTCCTCTCTCTAACAACCTGACATTGTTGTTACACTCTCAGAAGAAACAGGAGAGAGACTACGTGCTCCTCTCTGCTTTAGTACTGGTTAGGCTTTGTAACTGGAGATGGTTGGTCCCGGTCCCTTATTGTCATGCGGTCATTCTCCACATTCCTTAGTCGCCTCTGCCAGGCTGACTGATCATCCAAGTGGAGTCTTTTTGCTGAAGGACCATCATTTTCCTCCTCATCATCTCCGTCCAGTGATACCAGTGATCGCCTGATGGGTGACCTGCCCGTCTTGACCATGATATTGATCTCACGCAGACGCTGTGGAAACAGGAGGGATATTTGTAGCAATATTTAACTGAGAGTTAACCACTCAATGTTGTGATGTAACCAATAATTCAAGTTTACTTTGTTTACATGAAAATGTATGTCACATATTTTCAGTCTACACAAACTAATATAATTTTAGGATAATAGTTTGATCACTAGACAGGTATCCAACATTATATGCACCTCTGGGGGGCTTGAGTTAAAGTAGTAGCAGAGTCCAGATGTATGGCGGGAAGTGCTTTCTGTGTTGTACGGTGAAATGAAGATGGAGTGGCTGCTGGACAGCCTGCGTCTGCGAGAAGATCCTCTAAACTGTCGGGGGTATGGAGACGATGGAGGAGTTTCTCCCTACAGCAGTGATACAGTATATGTTAGAAAATCCCATTTTGTTAGAGTATATTTCAACATTTTTACATCCACAAATGTGGACTTCGGAGACATGGTTCACTTACTCCAGGGGTTGGTGCAAACTTCTTGGCAAAGCCCTCCATCTTTGTTGTGTAGACCTGGTTGTAAAAGTAAATAAGATTGCCCCGCTCCTCCTGCCAAGGTCCTGGATAATGTGTTGATGGTGTGTTGGGGGTCAGGATACCGTCACTGTGGTATCCATTATCTGTAATCAACAACGTAATAAATGGCCACTTCACACTGTAGAAGTAAATTGTCTCTACTTACATTACTGATATAATGTAGGTAATATATATTGTGAGTTATTGTGGTACCTTGATAGAGGCATTGCTATAATGTATCTCTCCAGCTACAGAGAGTAATACTTGACTTAATGGCTAACCCTGGATAGGCAGTCTGAAGGGGTTCAGTTAAAGGGAACAAAATCCAGCTTGTGTACCAGGGAATTCTCTATCTTGATGCTCATGATCTTAATGAATCTGAGGTTTAAACATGGAGTTTCTTTAATCACCTCATCTTCCTGTGAAATGGGACGTTTGCATTGTCAGCATTGTTGTAGCTACTTTGCATATTAAAAAAAATATTAATATGTAATTAAAAGGCTGAACAAACAGGCACAATTATATGTATGTAGAAAGAGTATGAAGAAAATAAGTTCATGAACACATTTACATACTTTATCTACGTTGAGTTGTGTCTATGTAAATCAGCTGTTTATTCCACCATACTTTGTCCCTTGTTCCATATCAACCTCACACACTGATTTATCTCAGTGTAATGACAGGAAGTTCTAGTTCATGCTATTTCTCGCATGCAAGATGAGTGAGTGTATTTTTAAACATTTGTTTTACTCAGGGTTTTCTTACTGCTACTGTTGTTTCCGGTGGGAGAATTTTCGGTGTCTCTTCCGGAAATCAGCACATTTTTGCAGACCTGAGAAGAGGAAATGTCACACTTCTATTTAAATGATCCACATTTAGAAACAAATCATTTTAAATTATGGCAGAAATCATCTAAAAAAAACAAAAACTTACACTTTTGCTGGCAAGTGGCCGAGACTTGTAGCAGTTCATTATGTGTTTGAAGGGTATCTCGACATTGGTAATCTGTAAATTTAATCATTGATTGTTTACTTGGTAATGATTTCTAAGCAAACATTTGGATCAATTAATTTATCAGCAGGTTAGTCCGCGAGTGGTGAGAGTGGAGACATACGATGCCCATTTATACCTAAAAATGAAATATGTTTAAAAATACAAAGTTGTTGTTCCCCTCCAAATGAGACTGTAGAATGAATAAAAATGAAGTAACTGGTGATATACTGTGCTTCTTATTCTGGCAGGTGAGAATGTTGAGTTAGTAACGTGTATTTCCAACCCATTGTCACAAACATCTAACTGTTATTGCACAAGCCGAAATATGAACTTAGTCAAATGGTCTGCCTTCTCTGAAAGAAAAAAAAAACTTCTACAAAATCTTCTTGACCTAAGATACATGAGACATTTCTCAGATGCATCAAAACCCACCTTAGCTATAATGTAGATAGCACACATGACCAGTTGGTCCAAGTGACGGTCTATCATGAGGCCAGTGCAGTTGACCAGAGAGTACTCAAAACAGGTCCAGATCTTCGACCTCAGCTCATCAGAAATGTGCAGCGTGGAACACAGCTCCCTCAGACGCATGGCCATCAATCTGTAAACCTGAGGCGTGCAGGAGAAAACATGACCACACTAAACATAGCAGCTCCATTTATTCCCAACAATTTCCCCTGAGAAATGATTACATTCCCCATGTGGAATACATACAGAGGTATGATACATATTATATCAGCCAGGACCTCTTAGCAACGTAAACACTATAGTTGTGCTTGGTGGCTTGAATCTGTTCTGGAAGCTCCGTCTAAGCCAAATATCGACTGTGATGACAACTGTTTGGAGCCACAGACGAGAATATAATTCTACACTCTAGGAGAATTTTGTGCTACAGTAGACCAACTCACCTTGCGGGCAAAAATATGGAGGGAGTTTCTTCTCCGGGGCCTGTTCACAGCTGATGGGGAGCGTTGTCGATCAGTGCTGCCAGACTGTTCACGTCCCAAACTGCGACTCACTGGCAAAAACAGAACAGACCAGTCAATTAATTAAATACTGACGTCAATTAGCAATTGAGATATGTATTTAAATAAAAAGGAGATTCAATGCACTGTATTTGTACCTTCTGGTAGGTTTTCATCAGCTTGTAAATCTGTTCTCGTTAGGTCTTCAAGCTGTGTAGGAGGAATCACCTGCGTATAACACCAAGGCCTCATTAAAGTTAAAAATGTGATCCATCCAAACATCTGGAGGTCATTCAGTCAGTGGAAAGAATTTGAATCATACCTCTTAATATGATTAAAATTACTCTTTTACTCTTTTGTCAGTGTCGCCTTGGAAGAAAACTGAATATTAATCTGAGCTAACTTGGTGAGATTGTTTTTATGTGTTTTATTGCCCACCTGTTGGCAGGTAGGCAGATGGCCTTCGTTGTCTCTGATTTCTTCCCATAACGGTGAGTCACTGGTCCATGCCATGCTCTCTAGAACTTTATCTTCCACTTGGGCGAGGTGTGTGACCACAGCATGAGGCAGGCCCACATCAGCCCGCAACTCTAGCTCAATTACCTGCCAGGAAACAAAATTGAAAACAGGGGTATTCACAGAGTTAGAAGTAGCAGGGATGTTGTTTTTGGTTCAGATCTCAGACCAGATGGGAAACTGTCTGGAAAAAAAGAGTGTGTTGTTAAGGTTCCCATGAGGCAAGAATGTAACCATATTTTCTGCTGTGGTGCTTAGTAATATTTTCTGGAAATTATTTGGAGCTGACAAGTGTTTGATCGACAGATTTGATTGCCAACAAGCTTGGAAACAAACCTTCCAGAAGTGATATGGTGCCAGTTTGATGATCTGAAGGAGTGAAGGGAAGTCACATTGTAGACGATTCCAGGATATGGACATTTCTAGACAACAGGCCACCAGACAGCGCTGGAAAAGATCATTCTCCAAGATGGCCTACGGCAAACATGAGTGCTTTATTTTTTAGACAGCCTCGATTTTTAAAAGACTTAAGGACATAAGCGTGTATTGACTGTTCACACAGTGCCTCTAGTGTGCAGAAAAGGTATTTGCCAAGCAGCAGTTGCAGGTGTGTCCACAAGAGGGCAGTACACTCACTGAGATATCACTGATGCCCAGTCTGTTCCTCTCTTCACTTGCATGGTTCTCCAGGATCCTGTAATACCAGATCCCAGCTTCACAGCAGCACTTCGCTGCCAACTCTGTGAACAGTATCACATGGATTATATGTCACATGTATCAACAACAAGGGCTTTACTCCAGAATATGAAACCTATCATTAAAAACATGCAAGCTTTCTAATCATGTAGGGGGGTTTAAAGTGAATATTAAAACATTTGATTAATAAAAAATCTGTCTGTCCTGTTGAACAACTATCACACTCCTCTGTCCTCATTGCATATGGCAGTATACCGTTGGACTCATTTGCTGCATTGTCTCTGCGGTGTTGCAGAAATGTCTGTAGCATAGATCTCAGTCTGGCTTCAATGGCCTCTGTTGGATCTCTGGAGCAGGCCCTGAAATCAAGAATTGTAGTTAGTGTAGTAACTGAATGAGTAGGTGTTGTTGGTTAGAAAGCACTTGAGAATTAAATCAAAGAACACTCAACGTTTTAAGTCTGTTAATGAGTGTACAGAAACCTCCTAATGTTTACGTATTATAAATCAATTCTTTGTCTCAGTGCAAACTATATTCAGTTTCCCATACACCAGATGTTAAGTGTCAAAAACCTACAATGCATGTAAGAGTTATGAGTAGTGATATTACAGGGTGTGCTCTTTGTGTGACATCGATGAAATATTGTTGTTTTTATTGCGACTATGACTGCGTCCGTACAAAACCTGCACAGATAAAGTCATAGTTCTGAGGTTCAATGCAAACACAATGGCCACTGTATAAATGCAAGACCGTAGTGCAGACCTGAACATAGCTTTGAGGCGATCACTGGGGCCAAACCTCCGCTTTCCCAGGTTACCCTCAGGCTCGGTTGCCATGGTCACCTCCACACTCAGCAGATGAGTGTGAGAGCAGGAATTGGCACCTAAAGAAGGAAAAGAATATTACAAACACAGAGACAAAACTAAACCCTAAACCTTGCAGTGTAGTGCAACAAGTGACCAAATTAAGCCAATCAACCACTGAGTAGATACAATGTGTAAACATGGTCAAATATTTTTGATTTTTTATAGTGTTTAATAAATATACACATCCATGTATTGCTTGATATTAGTCACACCAGTAGAGAAACTTACACCAAAACCACAGACAAGTGGTGAAGTGGTGTCTCTGATGTCACCCTTTGGTTTCGTAAGGAACTTCTGGCAGCAGTTTGACGTTGATGGGAAGTACACGTATTTGCTTAATTTCCAAGAGTTAGATAACAAAACTGATACCGCTCTCGTCTGGACTGTAAATGTAAAAGTTACGTTGAGGAGACAGTTAGTAGCTTAGTTCTGTTTAGCATAAAGAAAAAGATGGCTAGTGATTTCCAAAGCTAAAAAAAATTCCCCTACCAACTTCTTGAGATCTTAAAGATTTACATTGTGAACACAAACACAAAACCATGTAATGGTTTTAGGGAAGTTACTCACTGTAACTTAACATATTTAGTACTTTTAGAGGTGCTGCTGGGTGCTAATGTAACTTCACAAATACGGCAGAATGGTGACTGTCATGTTGAGGATGTAACAAGAGGGACATTTTAGGGGCCACAGAAGACTCAGGTCTCTAATCAGTGATTAGAATCATTGAACAAGCACCAAAGCCTACTGTGGCAGTGCAGGTTTCATCGGCAATAAGAGGACTTGGCAAACAACATCATTTTAGGCTTAACTCGACAGTATGTTCTTTGTCAGGCTCCATTTAAGGAGTATTTGTCCCCCGGCCTGTATGATGTGAAAAACATATCGCGGATGATGTGGCCACAGAGGCCATGCGTCATCTCCAGCAGTACCCTTTAACTTTTTTTACACCATTGTAGGCCTATTGGTGCTTTTTGTTTTTTTTTTTAATGCTCCCTTCTACCTCAACCATTTCAGTTTATCTGTGTGTGTTTGTTCCCTTCCTCTGAATGGAGACTCTGTTCCTCTAATCATTCCCACATGTGCTGTTTATTATTCTGGGTTACTATCCTCAGTCTATACTGTGTGTGTGTGTGTGTGTGTGTGTGTGAGTGTGTACATAATATGCATATCCATGGGCTTAGAGACTGTAAGGAAGTTGAGAGAGGTCACATGGTACAGAATGTGGCTAAGGATCAAATTAGAAGAGCATCTTGTAAGTCTGTGCGGGCTGATCACTTATCTAAATAAATCAAATATAGCCAGACTGAACAACTTTTATTGTGGTAATTTCCCAAATAGTCCCTCTTCATGTAGTCAATTTGAGCCAATCATTTAAGCAGATTAAGTTAAAAAAATAAAGTTGTCTGAGATATTTTAGCTCTCTTGACCTTTTGGCTGGTATTCTAAATAACAACACACTTTCAGA
Source organism: Larimichthys crocea (assembly GCF_000972845.2). Lineage (NCBI taxonomy): Eukaryota > Metazoa > Chordata > Actinopteri > Sciaenidae > Larimichthys > Larimichthys crocea. Next base: position 22,215,733 of record NC_040018.1, on the reverse strand, counting down.
ATGACCCTGTTATGTCCAAACATCTAACAGCTCTCATTAGTAACCCATCAGTAAACTTTGTTTCAGACTCTTCTACTGACGACGCATAGCCGCACTGTGCTGCATTCAGAACTCTCAGTAGCATAAATTCAAGGGATCGATACCGTTTCGTTCTGACCTTTTGTCGAGATAAACAAAGGCAGGAATGAGCAACCGCCTTGCTTGAGCATCAACACATTTCCAAGATAAGGTCCTTGTTATCTAGCGATCATCCATCCTAAATGAGGTTGCTAATGGCAGTAATTCTTTATCATTATTGCAGCTCGTTTATCTGCTGCCTCAGGCAAAGTTCAAGTTTGCACACAATGGATTATAGCTCCACAGGTGCAGTCTTATTTGTTGTATAGATGTCTATATTAGTGACAATTTGAGGTTACTTATGTCAAGATATATTGTCATTGTAGATCAGAAAACCTCATGACTAACTGACGAGTCAGAAAGGAATAGATGACAAAGCAGAAAGAGAGAAAATCCCCACGTCTTTCTGTTACGTTTCAGTTATCATTGTTGGTACATTAAGAACCAGCATAGGCACAGAGAGAAGAAACACAGACGTACTGTACATGAAATATACTTCTTTACAGAGGCATCACTTATTTCCAACTTGCTTTCACTTAGAGGAATACTTAGTCTCTGTCTTTACACACTTCCAGGTTAATGGACTAAAACATTTGAATTTATTCTTAGACGCAACACTTCACATGCTGAATTCAGAAAACATTATATAACATATACGCTGAGAAACTGAGAAACTACAAAAGAACGTGGCAAACTGGACTGATACAAACAGAATATAGTTCATGTTTAGTGTTTGAATTTCACAGGACTCATCTGTTTGTTAGAACCTTTGCATTATATGAAAAATAAACTGCTTTCCTATATAATTCCATCCAACACCACGTTTGTTTGGTGTCACTAACACTTCGTAATGATCCAGAAATCAATAGACAGACACTGAGTGATACATAATCTGTTGCCCATTTCTTTGGGTTACACCCATTTCCTGTTTTCTCCAGACTGGCCTTCACTGACAGACATTTCATCCAAATAAGTTACTTTCACTTTCAGACACGTGCTGAACATTTAAATAACACTTCACATTAGCTATGAATTCATGTTTTTTCTTCTGTCAGTAAAAAATGTCATGGTTCAGTGCAATAGGGCCTGCCTTGCAACAGAGCTATTTAAAACATGCAGTTATTTACTGTAGAGTCAGTCTGTCTCAACTCATGCAGAAGTGCCACTGAAAACTTTGTTGTTTGTCAGTCATGTCATCCTATTGAAGTTCAGACTTGTATAAGAAATACTATAAGAAAAACTAAAGTCATAAACAGGCTCAGAGTGACTTACCAGTGCCGAGCACTCTTGTGTTTCTGGTGAGTTCAACACCCAAATGGAGGGTCTTCTGATCTAAGACCCCCCCCCCCCTGTATGTCTCTTACGTCCGGCTTGTAGTAGTGGGGCAGTGCAGCATGGTTCAGAGCAGTCAACCTGCTGCTCTGCAAACTGAGGAAGTTCAGATCATTGGCCTCTCAGCAGCAGCAGCAGACAAGCCCCAACTTGTCATCTGTGTCTGGTTGCTATGATAAGCACTGAGCTGCTCAGAGACTTTTTACACTGGCTACTGAGCGCCACCAAGAGTGGGAATGCAGGACTTACAGTAAAGAGGAAAATTAACCCTTTGCTTTAACAAATATGTTCAGCAGTAGGTCTGTTTATTAACTGATGTCTGACCAAAACACTATTTATAATGTGGTTTTAAGCTATTTGGGGAAAAAAAAAGTCTAAAAAGCTGTATATTATTATGAAATATTTCCAGGTACATTTAAGATTTACTGGATCAAAGCACCTGCATACTGAATGCTGCATTATAATATATGTTTGTACTGTTTTCTGACTTGTAACTAGCACTTTGAGAAGAAAATTAACCTTCTAAACTTTAAAAAAGTACGGCGGAAAGGACAAAAATGCTACTGATAAATGTCTAGTTTCCACAATTGAAGCAAGTACGGTTTATTTTCTGAGATTTCATCCATGCTCATGAGAAAAAGGCTTTTTAACTGACCTGGTATCTGCTTTCTAGAGTGAGTGTGGAAAAGAAATTGCAGTGGAGCATTAAGAGAGCGCACACACGAGGAGGACAAATGCCAAAAAAAACCCCAGTGATTTCTTGAATAAGGCCCCCAGACAAAGCAACAGGCAGAGGCACACTTAGTTGATAGTCAGAAGAATATGTTTAATAAAAATAATTAAACCTCAATTTCCTCTATAGAACTTCATAGAAAGTAATCCAATAAATTACAAATGACTTAAGACGTGTTTTCCTGCACTACATAAAGAATTATTTTGACTACACAGACCACAACTTGCAAATATTACAACTGTCCAATGAAAAAAAAAAAGAAAAATACAAAAACTGACCAGGTGACATTTAGGATATTATCAAGCTTTGAAATAAAAATACAAAACCAATGGTGCTAGTTTTGTCATCTCAGTGATTACACGTCTGAAAACTGAAAGAAAACCTCCCTGTACAGCAGTAGTGTGTTTCGTCATT